>NW_027616446.1:0-245000 GCF_964187855.1 Myxine glutinosa | reverse complement strand
CGCTACAACGTTTCACTTTCGTTGTTGCAACGTTTTGCTCCAACGTTTTGGGGACACTCAAATCTATCTATAATTCCAGTAATCTCTGTCTGTCTGTCTGTACGTCTGTACGTTTGTCTGTGACCGCTGTTTCTCGACAACCACGGGTCCGATATACTTTTAACTTGCCAGGTATATTGCTGGGGACCCGAGGATGTGCCTTTTCAAGGTTTCATATTAATCGGACAATTACTTACCGAGCTATGTCCAAAAAACGATTCAACCAATCAGAGAGCAGCGAACGATCGCGTGTGCCGAACGTGGCGGGCACACTCTGCCTCGGATGGCACATTTGAGAGCGTATTCATTTATTTCACGTTTGCAAACTATGTTGGCGTTAAACTATGTTTTACAACTAATAAAAACGAATTTGCGATTCATTCGCTTTCCTGCGCGTTTGTGCACGCGATGGCGATTTCTTTACCAAACTCCGGAAGCCGTTCGCTTTGGACCAAACCATTGCATGTAAATAGAGGGGGGGGATTGTCATCACTCGCAAGCCGTTCGCTTTGGACCAAACCATTTCATGTAAATAGAAGGGGGGGATATAATTTTAGATATAGATATAGTACGGGCATGCCCTAGTGTTAAGTAAATCGGATAAGAATTCACGAGTTATTTAATTATTAGCGATTAATGAAGTACTTATTTAATTAATTACATTTCTTATTACATTACAGTAATTACATTACAGTAATTACCTGAGGTAATTACAGTAATTACAGTTCCGGTAATTACAGTAATTACAGTAATCATTACAGTAATTGCAGTAATCTTATTACAGTAATTACATTACATTAACTCAGGCACCTTTTGAGTAAGGAAGCTGATATTTGGACATGACACTGACCAAGTGATGTGGCTATCAAGGAAAATTTTGATTTATTGATTAATCATTTAATAAATTAACTCGTTGATTTATAAATGACTTATTTAATTAAAATTCCTCAGAGATACATCTTCGGATGAAATACTTGCAGATTGGTTATGCTATGAGCCAATTGATTAAGGAAAATATTTTGTGATGGCCATATTGGCAATTTCGTGGCCATATTCGTGGCAACTCAGTTAGTGCCACTGCACCTTTAAAATGCATCCCTGCGTTCATTTTTCGATCGATTGAGTTGAAATTTTGAACAATCGGATCTGGACTGTCGTTGTTAACGACTCTAGCACGCACCCGTCCAATCAGGATGGAGCGGTATGGTCCCCGGATCATCACTGCCCGCAGTTTTAATTAGTTTTACTTTTCTCTTGGTCATATAATTTTGAAGACATGCATGTCATGATATAGGAAATGTTTGTTCTGTTGAACGGAATAAATGTTGTTTATTTGTGTGGGTGTGTATTTTTGTGTATTTTGGATATATTTTCACGACTAATTCCAGTTAACATCCTGCAAAATTTGCACATTTTCTGGCCGAGTCGAAATTGCGTTGAGTTCCTATGGCATGCGCCATTAAAAGCGCTGTGTAATGGTTGAGCTCCCTTTATTTCGTTTTGGTCATGCGGATGAGCAGACAAAGTGACGAATGCTGTGGCTGGAGCAGTAGAAGCAATGTTTTTTTAATTGAAATGATCTAATTTAATTCAACGTGGTAGGTGGGCAACACCACAAAGCATACCTCTTTTAAGGTGTGTACAAACCCATGAACATTTCAGCAATCAATACGATGCTGAAATGATGTAATTTAATTAAACGTGGTAGGTGGGCAACACCACAAAGCATACCTCTTTTAAGGTGTGTACAAACCCATGAACATTTCAGCAATCAATACGATGCTGAAATGATGTAATTTAATTAAACGTGGTAGGTGGGCAACACCACAAAGCATACCTCTTTTAAGGTGTGTTTAAACCCATGAACATTTCAGCAATCAATACGATGCTGAAATGATGTAATTTAATTAAACGTGGTAGGTGGGCAACACCACAAAGCATACCTCTTTTAAGGTGTGTTTAAACCCATGAACATTTCAGCAATCACACGATGCTGAAATGATGTAATTTAATTAAATGTGGTAGGTGGGGCAACACCACAAAGCATACCTCTTTTAAGGTGTGTTTAAACCCATGAACATTTCAGCAATCAATACGATGCTGAAATGGTGTAATTTAATGAGTAATTTAATGAGTAATTTAATGAGTAATTTAATGAATAATTTAATGTGTAATTTAATTGTGCAATATGGTCGACCTTGGGTTTGTTTGGGTTTTGTTGTTTATTTTTGTGGGTGTGTATTTTTGTGTATTTTGGATATATTTTCACGACTAATTCCAGTTAACATCCTGCAAAATTTGCTCGTTTTCTGGCCGAGTCGAAATTGCATTGAGTTCCTATGGCATGCGCCATTAAAAGCGCTGTGTAATGGTTGAGCTCCCTTTATTTCGTTTTGGTCACGCGGATGAGCAGACAAAATGACGAATGCTGCGGCTGGAGCAGTGGAAGCGATTTTAATTGTTCAATGATTATTCGATATTGTTATGACTTATTGTCAATAGGTATACTAAGTGGCCATGAGGTAGCCTGGTGCTATGTACAGTTTTATTATATTGTTGATTATACCACATAGCTGTGGTGATAAAGGAAATGTTCGTTTTAAATAGATGATGGTGATAGGACCATGACTATAAAATCATGATGATTATTATGAATGATATCATAGGGTTCAAATGCAGAATGATTGCAGGAACTTGGGAAAGAACTTTCAAGACCTATGGGATAAATTGGGTGTTACAAGCGATGGAGTTTCAAAATTTAGCATGATTGAAGGAATTTTACAGTCTTATTTCAGGAGTTTTATGAAATTTATATTGCCAAGAGATTTGGGTACTATTAAAAGAAAAAAATGATGAGATATTTTTCCCAAAGAACTTTAATATCTGCCATCCATTTTGGCGGTCTCACGAATGAAGGATGAGTTGCCTTTAGTGGTTGCAAATAAAATTTGTGGAGACCAGGCAAAATGGGGAAATATGTCAGATATGACCCTAGGACAGAACGGTGATTCATCAATTGACATGAGGTATGAACCAGAGGTGACGACCGATGAGCTTCGATCTCAGTCAATGGATGGACCTGTCCTGACATCATTGGGGAAAGGGCTTATGCAAGGAGTCATCCAAAAGGATTAATTTGATTTATTGATGAATATTGATAAATTAATTGAAATTGAATAATTGAATTGAACTGAATAAATTTAATTGAATAAATTTAACTGAATAAATTGAACTGAATAAATTGAATTGAATATATTGAGCGTTTGATTGATGAAAATGCGGTCTCAAGAAAGAAGCTTTGATATCTTTGTGAGATATTATCAACAGAAGACAACCTTGGAAAATTGAGCAAGGTGGTGAGTTTATATATAGATATATGTGCGGTTACCATTGTGTGATTTCCCCTTCAACAGAGCGGACACCTGAGGATTCACCCATTTCATACTGACCCTCTGGCTCATCTGCAAATACTGATCTGTGAGATTGGATTGTGCAAAAGCCACAGGTGAGAGAGATTCTCTGGAAATCACCATTTGAACAGGTGGAGAGATCCTTCCTGGAGGTACGAGTGAAGCTTTAGAGGAACAAACTACAACACATCCAACGCTACTTTGATAAAAGGCAAAATGGGAAATGGAGCCTGCAAGAATACACAAGGACAACCAGAGATTCCACAAAAAGGTACTTGTACACATCATATGTATGACCGTTATGGTGCCGAAGCTATAAGGCAGGTCGAGAATTGGTATTTGTGGAGAAAGGGACATAATGAGGAGTTTCCAAGAGATGGTACATTTGAGCGAAGTCGATTGGAAAGATTGGAACAAAGATTGAAAGCCAGGAAGAGACAGAATCTAACGGTAGACTGGCTTGCATTCCATCTTTGGGATGGTGAATCCAGGCAACGGGAACAGCAAGAACGGATAACGGATCTAGAATTTAAAATAAAAAGGATACAGGATACAGTGGAGGAGACAAATGCACAACTGCCCTCGAAATTAGGAATGAAAGTGACAGTTGTCCCATCTGATTTCCAGTTGTCTCCCCAAAAAGGATGGTACAGAGAATTTTTTCGTGTTTCAGAAGATAACGAGAGATTGCAGTGGCAACTCAGGGATGTAGAGATGCAGCCCAGCAATACAAGTGCACAGGTGCACAGACCAGGCAACGACAGAAACTGGTGTTTCAAGTGTGGACGGATGGGACATTGGAAAAGAGGATGTCCGTATACCAAAAGGAAGACAAGTTCATAGGGTAAACCAAGATCAAGGGTACCAGTGCTGACCGATACCTCAGACAATGATTAGGCCTTCATTGCGACAAATCCCAAATGACGATTGGCCTCAACAAATTAGACTACTGGACAAACATGAATAACTGTCGATGATTCTTGGGTCTGAAAAGTTTTCGGAGCAAGAATTATTCATTTTTCTTTTGCTTGTAAGCAAATTGATAATTAATTGATCAAATGCCGAAATTGGATCTTTTATGTTGGGCACAAAATTTTAAATTTACAAAGTTTGGAACAATTGCTTTGCAATTTTTTTGGCAAACCAAGTGACAAGTCACATCATGATCAGGTGGGAATTTCGGACTATTGTTCCACACGATTGATAGGTCAGTGGTCGACTGACATACAAATGGGTGGGTAGTCAAATTTGGATAAATTATTGTGGGAACTGAAAGGGTAATGTCAATGTGACGTCATAGGGGTTTTCTAAGAATAAACTTTTTGGTCCATTTGTGTATTAGCGCTTATAAAATTGAAGGACAAATTTTGAGAAATTGAAATAAAGTTGACACCCATCCGGATCTGTAAATAAGGGTTCCAACGCAAACAAATACGCATAATGCATGTGTGTGTGGGTATTTTGTGTGTCAGTGTTTTTGTTTTTGTGTATCAATCTTACAAGATTGTTGACACCGACAGTGTGCCTTGTCTGAAAAATAGATAGTTCCATGGGGATGGGATCGCATATCGAGAGAATTCATAAAATTAAAAAAATAGAAATATAATTTGATTATGAAAATTATCACTTTTGTCAAGGGAGATGGAGAATAAAGATTTGATTTGCTGAGTTATGAGCAGCTATTCATTAATAGTAAAAAATTGGAAGTAATCTTGGGATTCCATTGTGATAGAATTTATATGAGAATCAAAGCTATTTATGGATATGAGCTTCATTAAAAAATGCGGGAGTACAAAATTAGCCAAATTTTGGAGAGGTCTTACACTGAATTCCCAGAGTACTCTGCTCACGGATTTTATATATATATAAACTTGAATTTTATCAGAATATAAATTGGGCTGTATGTATGGATGTGTATAAGGCATAGATGATATGGGAAAATAGTAAAGGAAATTTTGCTGGTTTGAACTATTGTGAGTTTTGAGTTCTGGAGTTCAAACAAAGTCACTGGTTAACAGATGAGAATGGATAGTAAATAAATTCTTCGATGCTGGGTAAATTAACTACGATATTACTAAGACTTATGAGAGCTATTGCTCTTCCTTACACCAGTGTGAAATTATTGGGAAAAAAAAAATATATATATATATTAGATTCAACATAATGAATCTATAAATGAATGTCAGATGGATAATATCCTCAATTTGTACTAATTATTTGATTGTGGGTAAAGGAATTAATTTATCATAGTGGATTGTTAACAGCAGCCTGAAAATGTCCTGAGAGTGCATCCATGAAATCGGAAATCCCAGATTTGTTTTTACAAACATTTTGGTAGAGGTCTTGTGTGGACGAGCACTTCCTTGGTAGATAAAAAACGGTACTGCATGCTGGCAGCCACTTTGCGGCCAGTTAGGCCAAACAAATTGAGAGGAAATTGTAGTTAAATACGTAAGTTACACATGGCTATTTGTAAAAAGGAAATTTGTTGAGATCGGAAACATTTTTCGAAGGTTTATTAAAGTGTTATAATATGACATGTGGCAAGGCAAACTATTGGATGGGAAAATTAGATCTGGCTATTAAATAAATTTATTGACCCCTTGAAGTTAATTCTTCGAATCATTGTTTCACTGGCATTTTTTGTTCAAATTGGAAATAGTTTGGTAGGGCTTTGGTTAAAACCTTTGGTTGCGGTATCTTGGAACGAAATGATAAACCATAGGAGATTGATAAGAATAGGAAAAAATATGGACCCAAAATAGAAAGTTGGATTCATGCCCCTCATTGCAAACAAGCACATGGGGCTAATTGGACGGGTGGACGATCCCACAGAAAATGAGGCTGCACCTAGCAGCCCAGCAGAACATTCAGTGGCAGATAAATGATAGTCGTGATTTACAGTCATTTGAATTACATTTTAACACCCCTTGCATTGATAAACATTACATTTTCAACATGTGATATTCCTACTTGGGATAGTGACATTTATTTGCCTACATGACATACAATTACCTGCTGATATTAATACAACATGAGTGAAAAATGTATCACAACTACACTCATGATCAGGGGATTGAGTTCAACCCCGGGAGATAGGGGGATCAGGGTAAGACAAATAATCTGATTTATGTTACATATTAAGGGATTTTCTTTATTTACCTTTTAGGAAGCTTGTTAGTTTGGTATATAATGTTGAATGTCATCGACATATAATTATGTCATAGGTATGAATATATACAAGGAGTAGCAGACTTGTTTGTTGGTTTAGTAGTTATTTTGGCAATTGTTTTAGTGGTGGCTTGCTTGAAAGCCTTAGTGATGGTGTGTCTGAATAAGGCAACCAACAACACGATGATAACGCATGAAGTGACAAATGAGGAAAGAAATGTGGAACCAGAAAAGGAAGACTTTTATGGCGACATAAATACTGAGATTAAAAGATTAAATCAAGTGATGTTGCAAATGAATACAGTAGAATTAAGATAATGGCATAACGACAATGTTACGAGTTGTGTCAATTACAATATCAGTGAACTCATATCACCACGAGTGACACACTGTTAGAAAAAAAAAAAAAAAAAGGGAAAAGAAAAAGTGGAGAGGAATTATGGTAATAATACATTATGCTTAATTTGTTGGTTTGGGAAAATTGTTATTGGGAATTAGATATTCCCGTTTGTGATTGTAATCATATACAATTTATTTTCTTAGAGTAGTGCTAAAATACCTGCATGAGTTAATTTTTGAACTATATTAACCTGAAAGCAATTGTTGATGCTATTCTTAGTTTAGTAGTCAAATACATACCTGATTGAATATTATTTGTGTGACGCATATAAATGAATATAACTTTTTTGTGTTAAGGAAAAACAACAAATTGTTGAATGTGAAACTGTCGGAAGATACACATGATTATGCTGATTTCATGGTAAGATGTACCCTATCTGAGTCAGTGTGTGTGGAAAGCAGATTCAGATGTGACTGAGCATAAGGATAAGACGAGATCACATTTGAAGGGGGTGCTAACGGAATTGGGAAGAAGTTCGAGAAAGAAAATTTGTGGCTAAAAAAATGAAGTTAAACGTGGCATACACCCTCTTTCTCAAAGAATGATGAAGACATTCTCCCGTGTAACTTGGAGATGGATGCTTACCTTCACCAAGGAAATTTATGTGACCATTTGCCTGGATCACACTGCAACATATTGTTGTGGATATGAGAATGTTTTTTTTTTTTATTGTTGTGGTAAAATGTTGTTGTAAAAGGTTGTTGTAAAATATCACCCCTCCTCCCTCCGTTTGTGGTTGTATAAAGGTCAAAAGGGCGTTCCCGTAGTTAGTCCATAAAACATACATGCAGGACACGATATATCTTTTTTGACAGTTATATCCTTATTATGTGTATTAGTGTAAGGCTGTGTCTTCCATTAATTGAAATACTCCATTGCACCAGTGAAAGAGATAGATTCCCTTCATTCCCACTCCCAACACTTCCATTCCCCCCTTTCCGTCAATTGCAATTCGAATTGCCAACTGCATGTTGGGCGGTTTTCCCTTCATCCGCCATTGACCACGAGGCAGGTTTGGGGGAAGGAAGGCGGGTCCCCACCTCGTCAGAGAGGGGAGGAGTGATCCAGCCCCACTCGACCAACCCTGAACAAGGGGTTTGGCTTGAGAGGGCGGGGAGAGAACATTTGGGGGAGGTTCGCAAAGGTTGAGGGGCGGGGCCTATATAACCCACGGCGAGATGCGTTTTTACAGAGGGGAGATGCACTTTGAGTTGAGACAAGGAGGGACGAAACAGAGCTGGGTCATCAGAGCAAGAGCGCGTGAGGAGGAGAGAACCCGTCACGCCAGACCCCCCCACCAGCGCATCGGCTCCACCAAGCAGCTCCGACCCGTGATCCCGCGCACACGACAGGCCCGGGGGCATCAGCGGCCGTCGAGGTCCAGCCCGACGTCCCGTGCGGGATCAAGCTCCAGCCAGCTCCGTGCCGTCCCCCCCACTCCAGCCACACACCTCCTTCCAGCAATCCACTCTGCAATTCCCCGCGTGAGTCAGTGTCTTTGTTTGTTCTGTCCTGGGAATAAGTTAAGTCTGTATAACTATAAGCTAGTATTTGCACTGTGTCACCTGCGTCTTATGTGTTGTAAATAAACCTTGATTGCTCCATTTTGCTTGTGTAAATAATAAATCCCATTACTTGTCTGTACGTCTTCTCGTTTTATTCCTTTTTTCCTCTTTGCATTCGTCGCCTTTGTCTTTTCCCTATTGACTAGCTGTGGTGTGACCCGGCCAACGTTTGGGTGGAATCGGGTGAGTCGGGGATCCTGTTAGGTCGCGGTTAAATACCAAACCGCTCGGTAACTAACATCCTAAACCGCGATCTGTAACAATATGAAAGAAAGGCGATCACTTACTCTTGTTCGAAGGCTTGGAACATTCATCACATCAGAAGTTGCAGGACAACGACACCTTACCTGCAACCTCTGTGAAATGCGGGGACATATGTTATTACTTCACCAACTTCCGGGGAGCCAGCATGGAGCTGCAAACCAATGGCTGTGCCTTTTCACAACAGCTGTGCACGATTCTGCGGGCCACTCCTGGTATGGACCATGGATGAACTGAACACCATGGTCCCAACATCATTGTGGATGCATCCGGCATCCCTGTTCCACATCTTGCTGGCCAATCAACGTCACACCAATACTTGCTGCCCACTCACAATGAGGGAGGAGGCAAGTCGACTACAACTGGGTGAAGGCCTTGTTCAGGAATTACTATGGTTTACAGCAAAAAGTGGCAAGAATGCTACATGGAGAGCAGGGTCAGTCTATGACCCCGCAATGTTACCACAACAGCGAAATCCTACACGAAGTAGTGCAGGTGCT
This sequence comes from Myxine glutinosa, assembly GCF_964187855.1. NCBI lineage: Eukaryota > Metazoa > Chordata > Myxini > Myxiniformes > Myxinidae > Myxine > Myxine glutinosa. The sequence goes on along the minus strand of NW_027616446.1, from coordinate 235,654 downwards.
ATGAAGACATTAGGAGAAAATGTTTCATACCTGGATTCAAACATAAGTGATCAGCCCTTCCTTTCAAACAAAGTCAACATTTGTGTGGAGGCAAACGTTTTTGCCAGATGGTGCAGATGCTTTACAAAACTTGAAAATGAAGTGAAATTGTTGTATCTTGGTGATGGTGAAGTGTTGTTTTGAAAAGATATTTGTGATGCAAATGCAATAGATTGAACAATATGGAAGGAGTCAATGACCAACGAAATGTTTTGTGATTCTTGCAGGATGACGGTGTATGCCTAAGGGAATTTGATTACCAAAGTTATGGTTTGAATACGTGTATTGATATTTACTTGTAGATATTGATTATTTACTTATACTTATAATGATGTTTACTTGCAGTGATTGATTATTTACTTATACTTGTATTTATGTTTACTTGCAGTGATTGATTGTTTACTTATATTGATGTTTAGATTAATGGTTAATATAAACAAAAACAAAAAGATGAGGGAATTGTGGAAATGTAACGAAGCAGATAGACGATTTCGTAAATGAATGTCAGGAATGTGCACGAACATGGTAATCTCTTGTCCACCTGGTCACAGCCCCAGGCTGGAGCACCCCCCTATTGTTTGGTAAATGGAACTCGCAGCAGGAGGGGAGCGAGCTGGTGCCAGTGAGGCGACCGAGTAACATTGCTGCGGAGAAGGGATTACGATTTCAGCGCACAGAGGATTAACTGAAGTTTGCCCATTTAAACAGAAGAGACATCGAGTCAAAGGGCACTCATCCTCAGAAGCCCTGCCCGATGGAATGAACGCGTACCAGGAGTACGGTGCTGCAGCCACGAAAGAGGGACTATGCGGATAGAGTTACCTGGTCCATTGAGTTAAACGGTATTATTTGGTATTGGAATGAAGTGAACTACCAGTTAATAAAATTGTGATCTTTCGTAAACCTGTGACATCATTGGAGTCTTGAGTCTCACACCACTTCCTCGACAATACCACAGATGCTTGGGAGGGGAGGGGGAAGCACAGACAGAGAAGAGGGCGCAAGACCATAAAGGAGGCGGTAGAAAATAGAAACCACCGAAATGTCTGCGATGGCAAAGTGATAAGCCCATTGACTCAGCTTCAGCATCAGAGATTCCAATGATCTTGAAGGCCATGGTTTCCGCAGCATCAAGCTGAGCAAGATGTGAGGCAGGGGGGGGGGACCCAGAGGGGAGAGCAGTAATCCAAGCTCCAGATGAAAGCCTTGTAGGTGGACAAGAATTCAGGTGTGCCAAGGAAGGACTTTGTATGATGGAGGATGTCCAGTTTGAGGCTGGCTTTGGAGGCCCAATTTAAATTGTGGTTTGCCCAAAAAGGATCATAGCTGATAGTGAGACCCATGACTTTAAATGACTGACCCTCCTCAAGAAGGTTGTTAAGAAAGTAGATAGGAGCGAACCGCATACCGTGGTTGTGACCCTGTGGTTGTGAACCCTGTGGTTGTGAAGCTGAATATGTGTGAGAGATGGGGAGGACCTCAGGCTCGTGTATTGCTGAACAATGCAAGGCCTTTGAATGCAATTATCCCAACAAGTCTGCCATTGCCAAACATGGTCTCAAGGCAGGGCACACACCCCTGTGGGATAGGGTTAGCATTTTGGGTTCAACCCAGAGAACAGGACCAGAAGACGGATTCTGGAGGCTAAGCACGCAGAAGAAACAGTCACATTCATCATGCAGGAGGTGGTGGACTTGTCGTTAGCGTTTGGACCACTCTTGCACAAACTAACCAGGGACTCCCTGAATTTGATTGGGGATTCCACATAACACATAAATCAGCTTTTCTATCAGGACAATCTTTACCCCCAGGCTTCCCCTCCCTGTCACAGTGCAAACTTATTTATTACATTAATCTTACGCACACGGATAATCCCGAATTGTGTTTGATTTTAATGAAAGTGACCGATTATTCTCTGATCTTATCAGAACATTTGGGTTGCAATCCAATGGGGCTACATGATTGTTTTGTTTGATCCTTAAATGTGTGAATGTTTTTTTTTTTGGATTTGGCAAGGTCAGAATTCTTGGGCGACATGATACACGCGTTGATTGGCTGTCCGGTTTTGCCCACCCCCACTTTTGGGTATATAGGTGGATTTGAGATAATTTTTATCACTCTTGAGAAAGGTTAGTGGATGCATGTGGCTTGTCACATGTCGTTAACCGAAACGTTGAGCTCGTAATTGTTCAATTTCAGGTTAAAGAACTTCCCATGGATTTGGTTTGATTATACTCCCAACTGCAAGTCTACAGTCACATGAAAAAGTAAATACACCCCATGTAAAGTTTTGACTTTTTCAACATATTTCAACATACAGCTATTAGATCTTCATTTCAACAATATTGACAGATAAAGGTGATATAATATAACAAATATCATGAAGCATTTACATTTTGTAGTCTGTTGTATAATTTAAATAAACAAAAATGCTAATTTCTCATGTGGAAAAAGTAAGTACACCCCTACATTTATCACTACTTCAAATACATAAAATTAGAATCAGGTGCACCGGCTCAGGTGCAAATGATTAGAACATCGTTAGAGAGGATCTTGGAGGAACGTGTCTTATTTAAACCTCAGACATTTAGTTTGGTTTGCTCTTTGTTGTTGAAGTGTGCGGCGTCACCATGCCTAGATCAAAAGAGCTCTCTGAGGCCTTCAGAAAGAAGGTTATGGATGCCTACGAGTCTGGGAAGGGATTTAAAAAGATCTCCAAACAAATTTAAATCAATTATTCGACTGTCCAGAAGAGCATCTACAAGTGGAGAAGATTCCAAACAACTGCCAACTTGTTCAGGCCAGGCCGCCCCAGCAAGTTCAGCCCGAGAGCAGACCGCAAGATGCTGAAAGAAGTCTCTAAGAACCCCAGAATGTCATCAGGGGACCTACAGGTAGCTCTTGCCACTGTTGATGTCAAAGTCCACGAGTCTACCATTATAAAGAGGCTGCACAAATTTGATCTGCATGGGAGGTGTGCCAGGAGGAAACCTTTGCTGTCCAGAAAGAACATCATAGTAGGAGACCAGCCTGTAGGTCCCGTGACCAAATTCTGGGAACAAAGGTTTGAAAGTGTTTTTGTGTTCCCTGATGAATACCGAACAATTTTGACTTGGGCTGCCCCCTTGAAAATGTCAGGCATTTCCGGGAAGGGTCAACAAAGGTCAAACAGGGGTCAAAATTCAAATATATTCCAATCGTGTCGATATGCATATCAAATTACTCGTCTAGTCATGAGGATTCCAGAAATGTATAGTTTGTTATACCTCCGACCTTAAATGAGGGCGCTATGGTCAAAAACGTCGAAAGGTCAACGCACTTTTGACTGGCGGTCAAATTCACCAACACAGTTAACATTGTCCGATTCTAATGATTTTAGTGTCTAATAATATGTTTTCTGACATGGCAAATTCAAATAAGCAACTTTTAAAAGTAAAGGTGGTTGCCATAACCTTGAAATTTCAAAATGGCTGGCAAAAGGTTAACATAAATTAGCCAAAAACATCAATTTTTTTCCCAAACCCATGGATAAGAAATTATTAAATGTTTGTCACCGAAACGTCACGAACAATTGAAACACTCTATTTTTAAAACAAAATAATGATTTTTAATTATGTGTATCATTTTTCTTTAGAGCACATGTATAATATTGTGTACCATATAAAGTGCATAGGTAAATGATGATGATGGGCTGTGAATATCTGGTAGTCATTTGTTCTGTTTCATGACATCCACATACTAGTAATTTTTACAAACATTTCTTCTGTGTATTGATGTAAAGTAAATATGATTATGATCCCCATAGGATCAAGACTAACATCTGCTCTGTATTTTTATATTTTAGATCTTCTGGGAACAATGTCAGCACCAAAGTCAACACCAGTACTGAAGCCTCAACCAAACAGAAAAAGAAAACGAGAGGAAATATCTGGACTATGTAATTTGTGTAATGAACAATGCGATGAAGATAAAAGCAACATTTCTCCTGAAGCATGGGAACGCATGAAGGGCAAAGCACAAGATTGGAAAGGGTTGCATAAATTTGGAACTGTTTATGATTCAGTCAATTGGGATGCAGGACCGAATGGTGTCTATTTTCATAAGGCATGCAGGACTGCATTGGCAGCTCAACGTGGACTTCAACAAGCATTAAGAAAAAGAGATCAAGAACAGAAACAACAAACAGTGGACACACAAGAAACGCATGCAAAAGACGAGCAGCAAGCTGGACGATCTTCACGTAGCACAGGTCTCCTTCATGAAAAGAATCTGTGCATTTGGTGTATGAAACCAGAAGACTTGAAAAATTCCAAAACATTATGTATTATCCAACAGTTGAATGCGTGGAACACCTTCAAGTCACATACAATACACTTGGAAGATGACCAGATGAGAGAAAGAATTTTAACTGTCATAGATTCTACCCCTGATCCCTTTGCGTCAGAAATACGCTATCATCGTTCCTGCTGGTTGAAGTATGTGAAGCCTCACTACAAACATTCTGATTCATCTGGTGACCGAATGCACTTACAGAACGTGCGACTTACAGAGGTTAGACAGATGTTTTTTAGGCATGTCCGTACAGTTGTGCTGGAGATGAATGAGCCAAGAACATTACAGGGTCTTCTGGTTGATTATAACCAAATGAGTGCAAACTTTGGTTTTGAAACTGTGATGAAAACCAGCACTATAAAACAAATGCTTCAAAATGAATTCAAAGACAACATTGGATTCCATGATCGTTTCCACAAGAACCAGAGCACAATTGTCTATGATGCATCTGCTGGTGGAAGTTACATTGAAGCAGCCATTTATTCTTGGGGAATAAATGATGAACAGTTACTAAACAATGTTGCAAGGCGTCTGAGAAAGAAGTTTACAGAAGAAGTGGGTTTATCTTGGCCTCTCCGTGTTGATGAGCTTGAAAATATTGAAGAACCCCATGAACTTTTGCGCCAGAAGGATGGAATGCCAGAACTTTTGCGCCAGAAGGATGGTACACAGAAGGATGGAATGGCAGGACTGAAGGACTGGAAGGAGAGAGGAAGGTTCAGCTGGGGCAGATGGTTCGGGCTTGATCCCGCACGGGACGCCGGGCTGGACCTCGACGGCCACCGATGCCACCGATCCTGGTTCCTGTGGGGTAACGGGTCGAAGCTGCCTGGTGGAGCCAACGCTGCCTGGTGGAGTCAAAGCTGCCTGGTGGAGTCAAAGCTGCCTGGTGGAGTCAAAGCTGCCTGGTGGAGTCAAAGCTGCCTGGTGGAGTCAAAGCTGCCTGGTGGAGTCAAAGCTGCGTGGTACTGCTTCTGCTGCGTCTCTCTCTCTCTCCCTGTCTGAGCTCACCCCCAAAGGCTTCCGCATGTGCTTTTATTGCCCCTGGGGCGATCAAGCCGCCGGCCTCCAGGTCACGCCCATCGGCGAGCTCGCCTCGGCCCTGATTGGCCGCGAGGGCCCACCGATCCCGCCCCCAGAGGAGGCGTTGGCAAGGCCACGCCTTGTTCCCGGCGCTGGGCTGACTCCTCCCACCCCCCGCTCCGAGATGACCTCGTGGCTAATGGAGTCTTGCAGCGAAAAACCACCACCCCACAGCAGCGGCAGAATGCAGCAAACCGCCCAGTGCAGTTGGCAATTGATGAAAGGGGGATGTGCAGGGAATCTACCTTATTCCACTTCGGTGCAATGGAGTGTTAATTAATGAAAGACACAGCCTTAATCTAATACACATAATAAGGAGATAACTACCGAACAAGGAGGAAATCTATGATTGGCTATGTGTGGTGTATGGAATAACTATGGAACGACCTTTGACCTTTATACACAACAAATGGAGGAAGGAGGGTGATACTTTACAACAACAAAAAAAAAAAACACAATTCTCCTGTCCACAACACTGCACCCTCCTCCTCTTAGGCACATCCCGGGCCTATTAACTTTTACCTTTAGTGTGGCACGTAGGTGTAGTTCCCTCTACATTTAACCTGACCCTGAGTGTGACAGTTTTAAAACATAAAGAAATATGTCCCGCTGCTCCATTGCACCCTGCCTAACACACTCACGCCCACAGCTAACCGAATCGCGGAATGGTTTTCAAACTAAACACTTACGGTGGGGGTGCATTATTTACAATGACGCTACTTGTATTTACAAAACAAACCGCACCAAAACACCAAAACACCATCAAGCACCAATCGGTGCACAGTCATCACAGTTCATAATAAAAATAAACCAACGAACCCTGGTGCTGGTCTTCCTCTTCGGCTCCCTCTGCTGGCCATTGGTATTCTTCCAGTTGTTGTCTTTCTTCTTTGCTGGCGGCCTATTTGCAATAATAAAAAGGCACACAATGCGTCCATTTTTTTTTAATTTATGGCCCACAGGGCCGACTATTGTGTTTCACCTGTGTGGCATCGGTGCCCTGTGACCAAGGTCCGCCAGCAAGATCTCGGGCCATCATGGCCGGTTCCAGCAGAGGGGCCATGCCCCAACCCATGGGGTCCATCAGTGGTGCTCAGCCACAGACATGTGGTCCATAAGTGGTGCATCGATGCAGACAGATGGTTGCGGGAGTTTCGGGCACACAATGGCGGAATCCCGCACGTTCCCCTCGATGCCCAGTGGCGCACAGTCCTCGGGTGGGAGACAAGGGGGGCGGGGGGGAAGAGACAGGTGAGCGAGGGGAAAGGTCACAAGGGTACACATCAACAAGGCAATGCAAGACGAGGTGCGTACGAAGAGCGAAGTGAGAAATCTCGTGCCTACCGTACGTCACCCCCCCCCTTACCTACTCTACCCTTGCCCTTACCCCATATGTACAACAATTTGCACATTACAAATCCGTCGCTACCGTCACGTCTTCCCCATATTTCCCCGAAACCAAATTCATCTTCACTCCCACTAATCCAAAATTTGCCATCACCAATTAATCATCAATCCTCAAAAGGAGGGAGAGATGGAACAACAGCACAATGTCACACCTACGTCATGATGCTTCTCACATTCCAACATTTGCACAATAAAAAATAATCAAAACATCCATGGCATGGTGTGGAGTTCTGCCACCTCAGGTGAGTGGATGCAGATGGTGCGAGGAGATTCTTAATCCTTACTACCCTCTAAATGACCTTAGCACACTTTACACTACCCGGGGTCTTTCCCTGCCAAACCATTGGCCAACTTACTCTGTGCGGTTTTAAGAACCAAATTCCCATTGTCCAAACTGTGCTGCTTCATCAATTTGGGGTCTCACTCCCCCGATTTCAACTCCCTGTGCCCTTGCACAATTTCAGGACTGGGTCGTGTGGCTCTCCCAGCAGGTCTACCCACCTGCACACCTCCACCACTGTAGTTGCCTCCGAGCTTACCTGCTCCCTGACCGAACCTATCTACCTGGGGAAGGCCCTCTGGCGCTCTCCCCACTCGGTGCCCGCTGTGGCACTGGGCTAACCGGGTCCGTCCTCCTGATCTTCGGGCCCCATCCACAACAACTCTACCGGCTCCCAGAGCCCACCTGCGGCCTCACCTGGCCGACATCCTCACAGTGGTGGAGTGCCCATTCAACTACACATACTAACAGGCCACACGCCCAACCATTTCCACGTCACTAATGCACCCATCCAAACTCCATTCTTCCACACGCACCACAGATGCCAATATCCAACCACAATTTACCTGTACCCTCTACCGAACTCTTAAACTACCCTTCCCAGGTATTCGTGATGGGGGTCCACTCTTCCCCCATTCACACCTTCGCACCATCCACTCCACTCCATAGTTTCCAACATACTCACTCCACCCCATCCATTCCCTACTCCATATATTCCACACTCCATGTATTCCCTACAACCATTCTCCATTCACCTGTAGTTGCACACCTGTGCAATCACTCCTACTGGTGCTTCCTGCACCCTCCTTCCTCCCTGGACCATTTGGTCAGCACAACACACAATTACCACTACTCAGTCATACACTGCTCCATACACCTCCATGCTCAACACAACTCACAATCACCTCCCGAGCATTGCCTAGCAATTCCTCATATCACCAAGCCCGAGAGGCACGCATCGGCTGCACCACGGACGCACCCATCGGCTGCACCATGGACGCACCCACGGGCTGCACCACGGACACAGGCACCGGCGGCACCACGGACACGCGCACCGGCGGCACCACGGACACGCGCACCGGCGGCACCACGGACACACCCACCGGTTGCACCACGGACACACGCACCGGTGGCACCATGGACACACCCATCGGCTGCACCATGGACACGCGCACCGGCGGCACCACGGACACACCCACCGGCTGCACCATGGACACGCGCACCGGCGGCACCATGGACACACCCATCGGCTGTACCACGGACACGTGCACCAGCGGCACCATGGACACACCCACCGGCTGAACCACGGACACACGCACCGGCGGCACCATGGACAAACCCATCGGCTGCACCATGGACACGCGCACCGGCGGCTCCATGGACACACCCACCGTCTGCACCACGGACACATGCACCGGCGGCACCATGGACACACCCATCGGCTGCACCACGCGGCCGTTCAGAGCGCGGCCCGGCGTGGATCCCGCACGGCGGTTCTTTCGAAACCGCCGCGGTTACGATCCCCGCTGGTTCCAGCGGCGCACGAAGCCCGGCACGAACCACGGGCCCGCTTCGGCTACAGGTCGATCGAACCGCTATCCCGGTTACCGTCGATGCTCCACTTGCATGCTGACACCCCGCAGCCCGTTCCTTGCTCACACATCCAGCTGTCTCCATGCTCTTTGTCATTGCACCTTCTCTGACACACCCTCCAGGTTCACTCATAGACTTCGTCACCTCGTCCAACCTCGTCAGTCCCTCACGTACCATCTGACATTCCCTCTTTGTTGCTATGAGTTCATTTTTGAGTTCTTTTTGTGTCGCTTTCAACCCTCCTAGTACCGCAGTGTTCTTTTCCACTTGCTCCACTAGTTCCTTTTGTCCCACCATCAGCTGCTCTACTCCCCGAGTCAGGTCACCTGATCTATGCCCCCCTGTAACCTAGCCGTATTATTCCACACCTTTCTCCATACACTCCTTTCCTCGCTTTACCTCCTTGCGTACCCCCGAGACATCCTCGCCCACACCTCGTCTTATCTCCTCCCCCATTTCTCCCATCTCTTTAGTAGATGCCGCCCTCATCTGTTCCAATTCATCCCTCTGAGCATCCAGTTTACCTTCCAACCCGATTTTCACCTCCTCTATCTGGTTCCCCATCCGTTTCATTTCCCGGGCGGATTGCTCCCCTCTTTCCCGCAATTTGTCTTCCATCCTGGCTTCTAGCCCCGTTAACCCATTATTCACCCCTTTTATCCCGTTGTCTAACCCCTCAAATTTATTGTCTAAACCCTCAATTTTTTTGTCTAAACCCTCAAAGTTTTTGTCTAACTTCCCAATTTGGACGCTGGTACCCCGCGCTTCGTCCCTCATTGCCCCCATACTGTTTTCCAAATGCTCACTATCAGCCCTCATTCCCACAAGTTGGTTTTCCAATCCTACATTCCCAATTTGGATGATTGCCTGTATTTGCGCCATGAGGCCCTGCATGTCAAAGCCCGCTGGTAGCGCGGGCTCGGCTACCGCACCCACGTGCGAGGCGCCGCCATTTTGTGCACCTGATACCTCCTCAACCACCTCACCATTTCTCTCCTCCTCCATTTCTTCCCCCTGGTCCTGGGTTACCCCTAACCCCTCTTCTATTTCCCCCACCGGCATCCCGTCGCCTTGACAATCCATGGCACGATTTTTTAATTTAGGATTTTATAAAACACAATTTTTGGGCCACTCGTAATTTGAGCATGCTAAGCGCTTCAGGTCCGAATCTCTCTCCTGACAGCAAATGTTGTGGAACCCAACGTCGGCCTCTGTTCCCCTTATCGAGGGGAGATTAGTCCCCTCGTTTATGACTAACCGACGTGGTCCCTGACGCTGCACAGCGACCTCCAGAAAGGCCGGTGGCACAGCCCCGTTAGTACCGTGGACAGATGTTAATTGCCGAGCGGTTTTAGCAACCGCGGCACGAACTATTAACAATGACGACCCGATTCCTGAACGTTGGCCAAATCGTGCCACAGGTATTCAATGGGGAAAAGACAAAGACGACGGATGTGAAGAAGAAGAAGACAAAAGGTAGGAAATACGAATATGATTTATTACTACTATTTACAACCAAAAGAAACCAAGGAAGAAGGAAGGATAATAAAATAAAGACAGAAAGAATGGAAGGAGACACAGTGCAATTATTAACTTATCTATAAACAGTCTTACTTAAACCCCAGGACAAGACACACAGAACAAACTCACGTACACAGAAGGATGGAATGGCAGGACTGAAGGACTGGAAGGAGAGAGGAAGGTTCAGCTGGGGCAGATGGTTCGGGCTTGATCCCGCACGGGACGCCGGACTGGACCTCGACAGCCACCAATGCCACCGATCCTGGTTCCCGCGGGGTAACGGGTCGAAGATGCCGGGTGGAGCCAACGCTGCCTGGTGGAGTCAAAACTGCCTGGTGGAGTCAAAGCTGCCTGGTGGAGTCAAAGCTGCCTGGTCGAGTCAAAGCTGCCTGGTGGAGTCAAAGCTGCGTGGTACTGCTTCTGCCGCGTCTCTCTCTCTCCCTGTCTGAGCTCACCCCCAAAGGCTTCCACGCGTGCTTTTATTGCCCCTGGGGCGATCAAGCCGCCGGCCTCCAGGACACGCCCATCGGCGAGCTCGCCTCGGCCCTGATTGGCCGCGAGGGCCCACCGATCCCGCCCCCAGAGGAGGCGTTGGCAAGGCCACGCCTTGTTCCCGGCGCTGGGCTGACTCCTCCCACCTGCCGCTCCGAGATGACCTCGTGGCTAATGGAGTCTTGCAGCGAAAAACCACCACCCCACAGCAGCGGCAGAATGCAGCAAACCGCCCAGTGCAGTTGGCAATTGACGAAAGGGGGGATGTGCAGGGAATCTACCTTATTCCACTTCGGTGCAATGGAGTGTTAATTAAAGGAAGACACAGCCTTAATCTAATACACATAATAAGGAGATAACTACCGAATAAGGAGATAACTACCGAACAAGGAGGAAATCTATGATTGGCTACGTGTGGTATATCGAATAACTACGGAACGACCTTTGACCTTTATACACAACAAATGGAGGAAGGAGGGTGATACTTTACAACAACAATAAAAAAAACACAATTCTCATATCCACTGTTCGTTCTGTCTATATTGTCCTGGGTATAAGTAAGCTGTATAAGTAAGAATTGCACTGTGTCTTCTTCTTCTTCTGTAAATTACTTTCGTTTCTTTCCTTCTCCTTGGTTTCTTTGGTTGTGAAAATAGTTGTAATAAATATCTGTTCCTCCATTCTTTGATTTCCTTCTTTCTTCATGCTCGTCCGATCGTCTTTGTGATTTTCCCCATTGAGTACCTGTGGTGTGATTTCGGCCAACGCATATGAATCGGGTTTAGTGTTTGCTAATGGTTCGAACCGCGGGTTGCTAAAACCGCTCGGCAAATAACATCTTGCCCGTGGTTTCGAGCGGAGTTACCCACCTGCCTTGTGGAGGGATTGCCAGAGGTGTACGGGAATCCCTTGACCAATCACTTCGGGCAATCCCGCCCCACAGGAGAGCGGGGTAGCCTCAGGATCGGAGACGGCCAGTGCAAATAGAATGGGGATTAACCTCCCCCCCCCCCCCCCCCCGCTAAGGGGAGCACCGTACTCCGTTTCCGTAACAATATTATATTTAATACATTTTCATTATCAACTCCTATCCAAATTCCATTATATGATAATATTAGATGTACTGGAAAGTGATGTTTTTCCTCCGCCACCAAAGGTAGGCAGAGGTTATGTTTTCACTCCTGTCTGTCTGTGAACAAGATATTACAACAAAAAGTTGTGGATGGATTCGGACGAAATTTGGTGGAAAGGTTAGTTATGCGACAAGGACGAAATGATGAGATTTTGGTGAAGATGCGGATTCAGATCCGGCTATTGGAATTATTTAAAGTGATTCTTCACCATTGAGAGATATGACGAAAAGCGATTATATAACATAGTTAAAAAAAGTTATGGACGAGTCATCACTAAACTTGGTGGGCGAGTTGGTTAGGTGACAAGAAAAAGCCAATTCGATTTTGGTTCAGGTCCAAATCCAGATCCGGCCTCTCAGTGGAATACAAAACATAAACTGTTCAGACTGGCGGAGGGTATGCGCTCTACCGAGTGACGTTCTACTTTATTTTACCTTCCCAACTCTGGAGATTTCCCCCACAGAGTAACCAGGTGCAACTGTGAAAGCCTTCACATCAATCCCACTGGTTAATTATTTTCGTTGTATTCAATAAAGTTACACTTTGGGCACATTATTCATCTTTTCTTCACTAAATATAATTGTTGGAACAGCAGACAAAGTTAAGTTGAATGATTTGGCAATATGGAGAAGGAGGAAGGACAACCCTGCTCAAAACAGTTTTAAGATATCCACTGAGTTATAAGAATCGTTAACGTTAAAATTTTCAGATTTCACTCCAAATTCTGATACTTAACGAATCCAATTCTCAAATCCAAATCCAGATTTTGATTATATGCTGTAATTAGTCCGTGAGAGTAGATGGTGTTTCCAAGGCAAGGCATGTTTCAATAGGCGGAAACGAAATGGCAGCTTAAGAACCCAGTGATGTCAGAGAGGGCTGACCAAGATGTCGGACTGCCATTTTGGTAAGACTTATTTTGGTATTTTGTTTTAAATACCCACTAAAATCGTCATCAAAAGGGGTGTTTTAACACACCCAAACATCCAGTTTTCTTTCACACTCCCTTGGAGTTCGAGAGGTATGCATGCAAAGTTTGGGGCCACTAGGTTTCATGGTTTTGAAGTTATGGAGGACACACACACCCGTTTGTTATTATAGATATATGGATACGATTTCAGGCAATGCCTTTTCCAGTGGAGATCAGTGTAACACCTGTGTTAGTTAAGCAACGGCGCCCTCTGGTGGGGAATACTGCATTTCAAAGATGATTGAAGGCCATTTCCAGTAAGAAATTAGGGAATCGTAAGGAAGATGCAAGGCAATGTTGACTTTCATGGGAAATTATTATTAACTGCAACAACATTTTCAGGCACCAATCTCCAGTGGCAAATGTAGGAATTGCAGCAGATGTCAACCTATGGTGATAATATGGCAGAAAGGTTGTTTGTCAAGGAAAGAAAGTTGATTAATTTCAGGACAGAGAGAGTATTTCTATAACGATAGCTGCAGGCTAAATAAGTTTGCAGTTGGAATTTTGGCTCGATTTTTTTGGCTAGAGAAGGGTAAATTAGCTTGGGAAAGGCTAACTGAACATGATTAGCCATGACAGTCAGAAAAGAAAGAAAAGAAAAATCAACACAGGAAGTGAAAAGTTTAAAAATATTCAATACCAACACCAATAATTTAAATAATGTGGGGCTTGAAGCTAAAGTAAATAGCGAGGATATTATGGATTTGCAGTAAACGAGACAGTTTAATGAGCTAAATTGGAGGACAGGACGAGAAGGTGACCAAGATGTGTAGGTGTGACAGAAAAGAGAAAATAGGAGGTGTAGCAATCTTGGTAAAACAATATTGTGTCAAGAGAAAGGGTTGATATCAAGAAAACAAGCGTTACGTCTCGGTCCCCCGTCGGTGAAGTGATGTGAGTTGACAAAGAGGAAGACGTAAGGCGGCCATCTTGGATTTTAACGTGGCGACCCAATTTTCAATAGCGTTCTTCCTTGTGCCTAGATACACCCACACACCAGATTAGAAGTTGGTACTTCGCTTATTTTTCAAGATATTTCGCTAACAAGGTTCAGACATATATATGGTGACGGCCATCTTGGATTTTGACGTGGCGACCCAATTTTCAATAGCGTTCTTCCTTATGCCGAGATACACCCACACGCCCGATTAGAAGTTAGTAGTTCATTTATTTTTCAAGATATTCCGCTCACAAGGTTCACCGCATGCACGGACGCAGGGGAAAACCATAGTCCCCCTTTGGCTCCGCGGTGCGACGGGGGACAATAACGAACGTGGAGGATTCTGTGTGGATAGAAATCGGGGATTGTAAGATGGGTTAGATACTTGTACTATGCTTTGATTGGGCTCCTGGTGTGAGGAAAGAGCAGGAAACAAGGGTTCATGAAGAACATGTGGTGAGGGAAGAGTATTGCTCATGGAAGATTTCAATTTGCCAGGGATAGATTGGGTCCATGAAGAGGGAAAGGGCAGAACAGAAGAGAGATCTAATCCAGGATTGCTTTTTAAACCAGCTCGTCGATAACTCACGAGGTGGAGTGGCAGTGTTGGGCCTCTTTTTAAGTAATGATCCCAAAATGGTGGGGGCGGTGGAGCATTTAAGGATAAGTGACCACAACAATGTGTACAAGGATTCTGTGAAGAGTTAGAGTTAAAGTAAAACAGAGTAAGGCTATTAGAATTCAGGAAGGGAAACTTTGAGGGTACGAGGAGAGATACAAGTGCTATCGATTGGGACAAACTAACAGGACAATTAGCATCAACATTCCAGGAGAATGTATCCATGAGGTGAAGAGTTCCAAGCAAAGAGGAAGTAAAGCAACAGCTCCGAAAGATACCAGAATATAAAGCTTCGGAGACGGATAATATGTGTCCGAGACTTTTGAGGGAGGTGTCAGAGCAGAAAAGTGAGATGTTAACCGATATCTTTTACAGCTCATTGAAATCAGGACAAATACCAGAGGATTGGAGAATAACAAATGTTACACCTTATTTAAGGGGTTGAGATGGGAATTGGACAACTATAGACCTGTTAAACTTCATTTGTGTGGAATATGTTAGAAGTTAATCGAGGATCACATGAGGAAGCTTATAGACAAGTTTAAACCAATAATGAAATGCAGTCACAGCAAGCTACAAATTTTGAGTTTTACAAAGCAGTTTCTAATTGGGTCGAGGAGGGAAGCACAGTGGATGTATGAAAGGTAGACTTTCAAAAGGCATTTTCTTGCAGAAGGCCGTTACCTAAGGTTAGGGCTTGCGTAGTAGCTGGTAGAGTAGCTAACTGGATTCGTGATCGGAAGCAAAGACTGGCTGTGAATGGACGTCGCGATGAGGTTGTGAGGAATGCAGTACCCAAGGATCTATACTCCGACCATTATCATTTACTAGGGCATGCCCGTACGTGGGTGCCCGTTCCTTGCCAAAAAAAAAAAAAAACGCTACCCGTACGCTCTACCCCGCCCGTACGCCTGTACGCCCGTAAACAAAAAAAACAACGCTCTTCGCTTCCGCCCTTCGCTCTGACTGAATTGGGAGAAATAATGCGCATAAGAAATCGAGAAATTATTATTTTCTCCGGAAGAAATCGAATTACGAACCGTAATGGCGCACGCGCTCGGCTCGGCTCGCTCTCACATCGGCCACGCCTACGCAACAACGCGTTCTGTGATTGGCTGCCGGAAGTGGTCTTCACTGTCCGGAAGGTCGCAAATCGCAGTTACGATGAATCGCAAATTAGTTTTAATTAGTTTTAAAACATAGTTTAACGCCAACATAGTTTGCCAACGTGAAATAAATGAATACGCTCTCAAATGTGCCGTCCGAGGCAGAGTCTGTTCGCCACGTTCGGCACACGTGATAGCTCGCTGCTCTCTGATTGGTTGAGTAGTTTTTTGGACATAGCTCGGTAACTACTTCTCCGATTAATATGAAACCTTGAAAAGGCACATCCTCGGGTCCCCAGCAATATACCTGGCAAGTTTAAAGTATATCGGACCCGTGGTTGTCGAGAAACAGCGGTCACAGACATACAGACATACATACATACATACATACATACATACATACACACAGAGATTACTGGAATTATAGATAGATAATTTACATCAATCATTTCGGTTGTGGGGTTTAAGAGTTGGCTTTGTAAATTTGCACATGACAAAGTTTGGAGGCAATGCATAACAGAAGGGAGGTGCAGGTGATCAGACCCAGGAAAGTCGAGATACTTTCATAGATTGGACAAAATATTGGTAGATGCGGTTTAAAATAAAGAAATGCAAGGTGCTGGTGATTGCGAAGAATAATAACTATAGGGAGGGACTACATATTGCATCGGGAAATCATGGAGCATCACATAGGAGAAGAATCTTTGGGAGACATAGCTGAGAGTGAGACCCAAGAGTTTGAGTGACTGAACCTCTGAAATGGTTGTTGAGAAAGTATATGGGAAGGTTTACGGTATCATCCTTTCGGAGAGATTGTGTGTGTGGAGATTTCTCAGGATTGAAAGACATGTTCAAATGTTTGATGAGTTTGTGATTTTGTCAAGGTCTGAGGAGAGGCAAGAGGCTGCTGCCTGTCTGGTTGAAGGATGGGGGATGTCACAGCAGAGAGTGCAGTCATCAGCAAAGAGATAGAGGCTTTTCCAGAGAGTCGGTGAGATCATTTATGAATATTAGGAATAGGATAAGGCCGCGAACACTGCCTTGGGGTACTCCAGCCTTGACTAAGAGAAGAAAGGATCATGTTAAGAGCCACACACTGGTTACAATTTCAAACCATCCTGAATCATAAACCATAGGGCAACCAGTTCAAATGTGTGCACCTCACTTTGAAAAACTGGTATATTCGTGCCGATGCGGAGTAATTTTTGACTTTCCAAATGAATTAACAAACATATGGAACATTACAATTTATTACATTACAATATTGGGATACAAAACGTTCCTCTTCTCCAATGGCTTGATCTCCGATCATCAATTTGGATTCAGACCAGGTCATTCTACTCTTAATGCCAAACAGGAAATTAGAGCTGTCTCCCTCGACATATCACGTGCCTTCGATACGGTCTGGCACCCCGCTCTGCTGACCAAACTCTCCTCCTATGGTATCTGCCGTGAAAATCAAGCACAGACACGACTTGTCCCTTGGGTAGGTTTAATATCATTTAGATCTGTGGTAACATCCTGTAAAATACATTCATGCAATAGACATTAGAATCAGAGTATTACATGGGCAATGTCCGATATCAATAGGTAAAACAAAACAAGCAGCAGCATATAGGGGCGTACATACCATTCAAACTACAGGACTATGTCACAGTAAGTGCCGCTAGAGTGTCCTTGCGCCGCGGTTGTCCCGGGTCTTATAGACGCCCCTTTTAGTGGGATAAGCGAGCACTCCCTGGGTTCACCTTCGGTATAATTTCACTACAGTATCCATGGAAATCTCCACGCTTGGCTTGCGGACTTCCTCTCTGGTCATAGTGAACGTGTGGCCCTGAATGGATTTCTCTCATCTCCCCTTCCTGTTCTGGCTGGAGTTCCCCAAGGTAGTGTTCTGGGCCCTGTGCTATTTCTGGTGTTCATCAATGATCTCTCCAACTCTCTGGAAAATCCTCTCTATCTCTTTGCTGATGACTCCACTCTCTGCCGCTCCATTCCTCATCCCTCAGATCGGCAGCCTGCAGCCTCCTCACTCTCTGCAGACCTGGACAAAATCACAAACTGGTCAAACAAGTGCAACATGTCTTTCAATCCTGACAGCTCTCACACCCTCACTATGTCTCTCCGAAAAGACCGACTGAAAAATCCTCCCATCTACTTTCTCAACAATCCTCTCGAAGAAGTTCTGTCGCTCAATCTTTTGGGTCTCACTGTCTGCCATGATCTTTCTTGGGAAAACAACATTGCCAAGCTGGCCTCCAAAGCCAGTCGCCGACTTGGCATCCTCCGTCGTGCGAAGTCCTTCCTTGGCGCACCTGAGCTCCTCACCACATACAAGGCTTTCATCCGCAGCTCAATGGAATACTGTTCCCCCCTATGGGCCGGTGCTCCTGCCTCACACCGAGCTCGGCTTCACGCTGTTGAAGCCAAAGCTTTCAGAATCATTGGAATCTCCTGCGATGAAGCTAACTCCGAGAGCCTTTCACTCTCACTCACTCACCACAGGCAGGTTGGTGGTCTTTCTGTCTTCTACCGACTCCTCTCCGGCCTTGCTCCCCCAGCTCTCTCTGTGCTCTGTCCCCCAAATATTCCTACAGGTCGCACAAGATCTGCCAGCAACCCTCTTATGGTTAAACTGCCAAAATCTGGGCTCTCTGCTCACCTTCACTCTTTCATTCCTCTTTTCTCCGCTTCTGGAACAAACTCCCCCACTCCCTTCAATCCCACTCCTCCCTCCAGGTATTTAAAACAGCTGTTCACCACCATCTCATATCTTCCCCCATCCAAAACCTTGATCTTTTCTACCCCCACTAATTCACCCCAGATACACTTTTTCGAAATTCCAACTTCTTTCCTGGAAGTCCTTGCAGTGTCCATATGTTTTATATCTCTCCCACCTCCCCCCAAGCCCTCTCCCTCCCACAGTTCTCTCGATGTCCCTGCTCTCAAATGTTGTGTTTGTGTCCTTCCCCCTCTCTCCCCATCTTGTCTACCGCTCCCCTTATTTTGTGTTTTATGTGTCGGTTTGACTTTTTCTGTGATTAATGTTAGCTCTTTCACGAGCCTCGATCTTGTATACAAAAAAAAGAAAGAAAAAAGCCTTAGTTTATTGCCTCGCCACCTAAGGTGGACGGAAGTTATGTTTTCACACCTGTCTGTCTGTTAGCAAGATATCTCAAAAGTTGTGGATGTATTCGGATGAAATTTGGTGGACGGTTTGGGTGTGCGACAAAGGCAAATTGATTTGATTTTGGTGAAGATATAGATACTAGAATTTTTAAAGTGATTCTTCACCGTTTTGAGATGGGGACCAAAACGGTGTATAACATGATATTTCAAAATGTTGTGGACCAGTTATGACAAAACTTGGGGGATGAGTTGGTAAGGTGAAAAGAACAAGCCGATTAGATTTTGGTTCAGGTCCAGATCTCGTTCCGGCCTGTCATTGGGATACAAAACGTAAACTGTTCAGCCTGGTTTCTATTTGTGTTAATATTCTAATTATTTTTCAAACTTACATTGCAGTGTATACAGAGAAGTATTCCAAATATATTTCAGGTTATTCCTTCAGTTTTTGGTCTGCTGAGAGCAATGAATGGATATAAAAAGCTATTGTTAATTTGCCTTCGTATTTTGTATCACAGTTAAGATACCGAATAAATTTAGGCATTTAAGAAATTATTTATTAACTATTAGTCTATGAGTCGTTAAATACATTATTCGCCACGAGCAGAGTACCCACACTATGGGCGATCTTGTTCTAAGTATGCAATACATTCTTCTGACGCATACATTTATTTGGGTGCTGTATAGGTAATAGGCTCCCGCTCCCCAAAAAATAAAAACAACAACAACCTGGGTTATGTCCATGAAGCAAAAAATACCTAATGCTTGTAATTTAAAACACCTCACTGTCCTGCAAAACGTGGGGACAGGAATACTAGACTGTAAAGGGTAGGGACTTGTTATACCTGCTCCCATCTAGACGTGGCGCTACATGATACACATTTACATAGAGGACTTGCGACCCCGTCCCTCCTCACCCCAAGACCACTGGCAAAGATACCGGCAAAGATAAAACACCCCTCATGTTGATAAACTGGGGCCATGCTGATGCTATGT
Organism: Myxine glutinosa; assembly: GCF_964187855.1. NCBI lineage: Eukaryota > Metazoa > Chordata > Myxini > Myxiniformes > Myxinidae > Myxine > Myxine glutinosa. Next base: position 216,014 of record NW_027616446.1, on the reverse strand, counting down.
CGCAGGTCTGGATGCAATTGGCCCGGAACTGTAGGAGTAGCAAGACAAACAAACAAACAAACACACAAACACTGGTCCATGAATTATATATAGTAAGGATACAAGGATCACATTTACATTATACAAGTCACCATATTGTCATTATCTTCACCAGAGGAGAGGGTATTATTGCATAGTGTGCCACTCCTGCAAGCAAAATTGGTGAGCAACGTGACCGACAGAATTGTTGTTGTCCAATCGAGAGTTCATTTCATCCAAACATAAATGTTCACACAATGCCGACGGCCTGCTGGAACAGTAAGGGGGGTTTAATTATTTCTTGCAAAAACTACAACTTTGCAATCAATCACTTACGGAAGCGAATAAAATCTCAAACATGCACCACACCTCCATGGTAAATAAAGATTGGCAGGATTTCTAATTTCCGACAAACACAATGACATTATTTATAAAATAAAAGGGTTGTTCACCAAAAAGGAAAGACATGCCAATGAAAACTTTATTTTGTTCGCTTCATTTGGAACCACAAATACAGTGCAGGAAGATAATAATTTAAACTTCATCAAAAAGGATGCTTACACCACCAGTGATGAAACAATGTTCATTCCATTATAACAAATAAACAAAGTCAACCCGTTAGGGTAGAAGCAAAGAATCGCATTGGAGCAGAATCCGGTCACCCTCAGAGAGCCAATGTAAAACTGAATGCAAATGTGAAATTACTCAACATCTACATTACAAATCACGATGATACAAATTACTGAAGACTATCTCCAGCCGTTAAAATTTTAACAGCCATAGCACTCCACGGATCAATAAGAAACTCGAATTGAGCAATACATTTAGCTTCTGAACAGGTGTTTTGCTTACAGAGCTAACCCAGCAGCTCACCTGACAAAACAAAAACTACAAGAATAATTATTTCTCCAAACTCTGATGGATAATGTTCCCTAAATAAACAACAGAGGCTCTGATACTATCTGTACTCCATAGGTTTTTAGCCATTCCCCAGACAAATGTGCACACAAATACTGCTTTTTACACCGTGTGCAACGAGTCAAAATGACACTGTGGCACACTCAATTTCGTGTGCACTTTACGAATACGGTGACATCAGTGGAGCAGAACACGAGCCATTTCCCATGTGCTGCGACAAATACGTGGTGGTTTATATTCAACCTACACTTTGGTTTGCTAAAGGATAGAAAATAATGATTCTTGAAGGAACTCGTCTTTGGTGCATTGGTAATGAACAACCATAAACACAAGATGGCTTTTCCTGCAAATGCAAATGCAAAAAAAAAATCTAAATGGAGGAAAGCGAGATAACAAGGAGGTCGGAACAGTGAATGATGATATTTCTGGTCAACAAAAAGTGTCGAGCTCATTGAAATTTACAGCGAAGTCCAGTGACGATTGACTCAAGGTTATAAACACAAGTACAATTTTTAAAAAACGCTCAAGTTCAGACAAACAAAACAGTCATCTTCTTTGAAATTGATGTGCACACAAAAAAAAAAATTGTACGATAAATTAATTGCCATTAAAAAAGTCCACTATATAGATATTTTGGGACAAACTTACCATGTATACTGCATATTTACGATAAATAACCATTTCCTTCAGTATTTTGCATATTCCAGCAATGTTTTGGGGACAAGTATCCTTTTACAATAGGTTTTTCTTCCACGAGCTTGTGGAGAATTTCATTGCAGACGCATTGCCATTCTGTCAGCTGCCTTTGTTAGATAACGGTAAAGATTGAGCAAGACGGGCAAGAGAAAAAGAGATGTATGTGCAGATTAACAAGTTGCTGCCGGAGAACGAGTGTTATTCGCTTCCAACACCTTTTGGGAACGATGAATAAAAATGGACTTCGTTACAAGCTGGGGATGTTGCTGAACAAGTAACGATATTCCTCAATCTGCTGAATATATTGCAGATTGTTTGGAGTAACAATGTAATCAGCATTACTTCATCGAAATATAACACTTTCTTTCTGGCATCCCGGAGGAGCTGACAATAGTACCGCAGATTAGATGGCGATTATGAACAAAACCGTTGAAAGAACCGTTTAATCTTGATATCAAGCAATTTCATTATCCTTACGAGATGTATGGATAAATCACAGCCAAGTTCATATTCATAAAACATACCACTAGAGATGTTGAAACTTAAAGGACGAATATTAAATAACTTTATAAATAATCGATAGAGAAAGCTTAATTCTTTGTAAAAATGTAAAGTGCTGGATCTACTTCGCCAAAAGAAAAGAAAAAAAAAGAAAAGTATACACTAATTAAAGCAGGCCTTGAAATATCTCCTTCTTTCACTTAAAGTCCACTGCAATCTCCCAGATAACTTATTTTATCAAACCCTTCACATTCTCGTTCCAAGAACAAGCAAAACTTTCACTCTATAACCAAAACGCTACAAGTAAGTGACCTGGTCCTTCTTCAACCAACGAGCAATATTAATGGACCAAAACATTACACGACAACACAAGCTAATCAGTATAAACAGCAACACGGTAAAAAAGGGGAAAGTCAACAAAAAGACAACAAATGAAGACACACAAAACAGTCTGCTAATAGTGAACTTCCTATTATCAGATATAAAAGTTTTAACTCGATACCCAACGATTTGTTTTCGCTTTTATTTGTTTTTGTTTTTTTACTTACCATTCTGCTCTTTTGAGTCTGTTTTACAGCGAGTTTAATTTGTATTTCAAAAAAGCCCTAATGTCAAGATTTCTTTGTGGAACCAATACTCTAATGGAATGGAATAATCTTCCATAAAAAAATTAAGAGGCATCACTGCCACAAATGTTTTCCTGCCACACCAGGACCGATGATAAACTTTAAACACTTAAACAGAGCAGCTGTAGGCCGACGTATCGGTTCTCCGCAGCCATACATCTGGAACACCACTGTCACTGTTTCGAAGCACAATGGGATCAAGGGAGAGGTTCACAACACCCTCTCGGCATGCCATTGCTGCCGCTACGCTGCCAGCATGCAATGGCAGCCTCAGTGAGCTGCGCATGCTATTGAGGCTCCCAGGACCTGCAGAAACTGCTAAAAAGTGACTTAGTAAAGCATTTTCTTCTTTGTCGTTCGAGGAAGAAGGTATTGGTTCCTTGCATTTTTGCGCATGGCAAACATCGTCATCTTGATGGAGAGCATTAGAATGATCACAATTGTCAGCATTTCCTTGTTCTCCAAGATGAGAATCTCCATTGGGCATCGGTTGTGTACCAAGCAGCTCATGGCAACCAATGCACCGTGGTGCTAAATCTCCCCTATCGCTCTCATCACCACCAGCTTCAGCTGGCAAGGTTTACAGCTTATGTTCCTCTAATGATGGGAGCAGATGCGGTTTCTGCCCAGAACAAGCATTAACCAATGATGTGCACCAAGGGCGAGAATGGCAGGGCAAAATATGGGAAGAGGAGGGAATTGGAACACATGAACATTGAGAAGAATGCATGCAAGAAGCAGAAGAGGTAGATGGAATAAGGATGCCATCGGAAGCTTGAACTTCCCCAAGTGGGCCCATACAGCAGCAGAGGCTCTGGAAAAATAAGGTGGCGTAAGCCCAGCTGACAGCCATCACAAGCATCAGGAAGGTGCCAAGCTGGGTGTAGGCCAACACTGTTGATGGCATCATTGTAGCACCAGCCAGGAATGTTGTTAGGGCAGCCATACTAACAGCTGATCCCATACGGTCCAGCGAGAAGGTGACACGTTCCCGGCGGCCACCAGCTGGAGCCAGCCGGTAAGCAATACCATAGTGCAATGCAAAGTCCACACTGAGCCCAACAGCAACTGATACAGTCACCGACTCAAGTACATTGAGTTCCCACCCAAGAGTGGCAAGTATACCTGTCGTCACAGCAATGGCACTACCAATGGAAAGCAGAGCATGCAGGCTTATAAGAGGGCTGTGAGTTGTGGCAAGCATGACAGCAAATGCCAGGCCAGCAGCAAGACCGAGAGAAATCAGGCAACCAGCCCACAGACTCGCTTGCAGGTCATAGTACTCTAGACTGGTAACAAACCAGGCTTGGCACAGGCCCTGTGGAGCAGAGGTTAGCTCAGATGTGAGCCAATTATTGAGATGTCGGTAGAACTGAGCCATGGGCCCATAGGCAAGTGTAAAAGGCTGTGTTGTTAGGAACTCCACAAGCACAGCTTGTAACGTATCATTAATATCAAAACGAGGGCCAGGTGAACGGCTGTCAAGAGGCACACGGTAACGATGCTCCAATTGCAGGACAGCACGTTTGAGACAATGTTCAAACACAACTCGTTGATAAGGGAATACCTGCCCACTGCAGCAAGGCTCCAAAGTCATACTTCCATCACCTTCTTGGCAGTTATTATTTTCTGTAGCCTCTGCTTCAGTTTCCATCCAGCGTTTGAAAGCCTCCATGAAGCATCCAGAGAAACCTTTGTCACCATCACGTGGAAGGTAAAAATTTTGCTTGCGTAAATGCTCACAGAATCCAAGCAACCATTGTTGCGCCTCAGGGCTACTAGCATCAAATTCCAAATCCAACGTGAGCGCTCCCCGGTCTCGCGGGTTAAGAGGATCCCCCAAATCAATAGGCAGGATGCCCCAAACAAGTGTTACTGGCAATGCTAGGTCTCCACTTGGTCCACTGCTACTGCCATGCCCGACTCGACCTGACCTCTCAAAGGCAAACAGTTGTCGAAGTTCAGTGTCATAACGTTCAAAAGGATGCGAAGGATGGAAAACACGAAATTCAGTGAGCTCGAGCGATGGTAGACGTATACCTGGATCAATGAACACAGCATATGCACCAGCAATTGCAAGTGCGAAGAAAAGGCAAAGCCATATGTGGCGAAGGGCAAAAACAGCTTGTGGGAGGAGGCGACGGAAGAGACAACGAGCAAGACGAGATATTGTCACACGAACTGCAGCCATTTGGCGCCAGGCTGCTGCCACAACAGACTTGCCCTCACAGGTGATTGTTAGTGGTGATGGTGGTGTTATCTCTGTGAGATAGCGATGCTGCAACACAACAACAGCTGGAAGCCAGGAAACCATGAGAGCAAAGTTGGCAAGGATGGCCGTACCCGCATAGACACCAAAGCAACGTACAGCTGTGATGCTACTGATATAATTGGCATAAAAAGCCGCTGCCGTTGTGAAGCTGGTGATGAACATGGACAGCGCAGCATGGCGTAATGTGACACGAACTCCTCTGAGCAAGGACACCTCTTCTCCAGGTGCACTGGATGCATCAATCCCAGCTTGGTGCCATACATCACACAAAACAAAAGCATCATCAGCCCCGATACCAACAAGCACAACCAGCGACGTGAGGTTCATAAATGGGAAGAATTCAAAGCCAAGAAGTAGTCGGTAGACAAAGTATGCGAGGATGAGCGAACTCACCATGGCAAACATTGTCATGAGTGTGATGAAAGCTGAGCCTGTGTAGAGACACATCACAACGAGGACCACAACCATGGCTATTGCAGGGTACATAGTGTCTGTCAAAAGATAGTCTTGGAAGAGTATGTGCTTGATGCCAAACTCAATACCAGCAACTCGTGTTAGGCCATCTGTCAAATTCCAGTTTTCCAGTTGGTCTCGATACAATTCCATCATACCCTCGCCTTTTGCAGTTGGCGCAAATACCATGGCATAGCGCAGATATGGCACAGCTGAAAGCAAAGGTTTCTCCTCACCCACTATTTCATTGCTCTTGCGTCTACCTTTTTTTTTCCTTTTTTTGCGTCTACCTTTTTCTTTTTTTTTTTTTTGGCGTCTACCTTGTCCTCCTTGATCGTTTCGCTTTTCACCAGCATCTTTTACTGCCAGGAAATCATTGTCAAACAGAAAATGAAGCATGTGATAGACTGCATTTCGTCGCACACAGCGACGTGGCACCAAACGGCAGCGACCACGCTTACGCCGCCCTGTCGCAAAGTTCCAGCATCCAGGCTCAAGAGTGCCATTGTGATAAAGTGGTGCACATGCCCGTAACAAGCGCAGTGCAGCAGACAGATCTCGTTCTGTGATGTCTTTACAACCAGAACGATTGAACAGTGCCGCTACGTAAGATCCAGGGGACCATGCTGGGCAACAACGGCGTGCACTCGCATGATGGCAGAGCTCCTAATACTATGCTTGTGACTGCACCTGCAACGGCAACGAAAAGGTGATTACGATGACAGCAAGATAAACCTTCCTAGCCACAAAACAAATACATTTAATAATAATAATAATGCATTTATTTTATATAGCGCTTTTCAGGAAGCCCAAAGACGCTTTGACAGAGTGCAAAACATAATGCATAGCAAAACATAAAAACAATTGCAAAAAAAGAAGAATCAATAGGGAAATATTCAAAGCACAAAGGAGGGAGAAGGAGAGGAGATAGTCAGGGGTTAGATGCTGTGGGTTAAATGTTGAATGCAGTGTTGAACAGGTGGGTCTGGAGTGATGTTTTGAATGTGGTGAGTGAGGAGGAGTCTCTGATGGTGTGAGGTAGCGAGTTCCAGAGGGTGGGAGCAGCGATGGAGAAGGCCCTGTCCCCCCAGGATCTAAATTTGGTCCGGATGGGGGGGGGGGGGGGGGGGGGGTCAGGAGGTTGGTACCAGCAGAGCGGAGGTTGCGGGTGGGAGTGTGTCTGGAGAGGAGGTCAGCCAGGTAGGATGGGGCCAGGTTATGGAGGGCTTTGTAGGTCAAGAGGAGGATTTTGTACTGGATTCTCTGGGAGATGGGGAGCCAGTGAAGCTTGTAAAGGACGGGGGTGATGTGGTCACGGGTCTGGGAATGGGTGAGTAGACGGGCAGCGGAGTTCTGAATGTATTGGAGTTTATTGGTGATTGTTGAGGGTGAACCATAAAGGAGGCTATTGCAGTAGTCCAGACGGGAAGTGATGAAGGCGTGGATGAGGGTTTCTGCAGCCACGGAGGAGAGGGATGGACGGAGACGGGCGATGTTTTTCAGGTGAAAGAAGGCTGTCTTTGTGATCTGTTTAGTGTATTTGTCGAAGGAGAGGGTTTGGTCAAAGATGATGCCAAGATTCCGGATGTGAGGGGAGGTGGATACTGGGAAACCGTCGATGTTGAGGGCAAAGTTATGGGTGGACTTGGTGAGCGTTTTTGGGCCAATGATGATTATTTCAGATTTATCACAGTTAAGTTTGAGGAAGTTGATTTGAAGCCAGGATTTTATTTCAGTGATGCAGTTTGTCAGGATAGAGTGGGTGGCGGTGGAGATGGACTTGGTGGAGATGAAAAGCTGGATGTCATCGGCGAAGCAGTGGAATTGGAGACCATGACGGCGGATTAAGTGACCGAGGGGGGCACAGGTAAAGGATGAAGAGGAGGGGGCCAAGAACTGAACCTTGGGGGACACCTTGGGGGAGGGGAGCAGTGGGGGATTTGCAGTTATTGATGGAGATGAACTGACGTCTGTCAGAGAGGTATGATTTAATCCAAGAGAGGGCAGTGCCGGTAATGTTAAAGGTGGTTTCAAGTCGGGTGAGGAGGAAGGTGTGATCGATGGTGTCAAAGGCGGTGCTGAGGTCGAGGAGGATGAGAATGTTGAGGTTGCCAGCGTCAGAGGAGAGGAGAAGGTCGTTGGTGATTTTGAGGAGAGCAGTTTCAGTACTGTGGTTGGAGCGGAATCCGGATTGGAATGTTTAATACAGGTTATTGGCAGAGAGGTGATGTTTGAGTTGAGTGGCTACAGCGCGTTCCAAAACCTTTGACAGAAAGGGTAGGTTGGAGATGGGTCTGAAGTTATTTAGGGTGTCAGGGTTTAGTCCAGGTTTTTTCAGAATGGGGGTAACAGCAGCAATTTTGAGGGATGGTGGGACGATGCCTGTTGACAGGGAGGAGTTTATTGTTGCAATGATAAGTGGAGAGAGAGCAGGAAGGGAGGCCTTGACAAAGCTGGAGGGGATGGGGTCAAGAGTGCAGGTGGCAGTTTTCATTTCGATGAGGAGTTCAGAGAGGTCAGTAGGGGAGACTGGGGAGAATTGAGACAGGGGATGGCAGGATAAGGGGGGGGCAGGTGGTTTGAGGGGGAGCGGGTGCGGCGGTGGTCAAGCTGTTGTAGATGTTTTCAATTTTGCGTTGGAAGAATGAAAGGAAGGAGATGCAGTTGTCTATTGTGAATGACTGGGTGGTGGTGTTCAGGGGGCTGAGGAGTTTGTTTATTGTCGAGAAGAGTGCTTTTGGGTTTCCAGAGCCAGAGTGGATAATTTGAGAGTAGTAGGCGGAGCGGGCGCGGGAGAGGGCATCTTTATAGTGTTGTATGTGGTCCTTGTAGGCCTGGGAGTGAACTGTGAGACCTGTTTTATTGCGGAGTCTTTCAAGTTGGCGAGCACGAGTTTTCATAAGGCGGAGTTCAGGGGTAAACCAGGGAGCAGAATGGGTGAAAGAAACTGTTTTGGTTTTTATAGGCGCAAGTTGGTCAAGGCAGGTGGAGAGAGTGTGGTTGTAGTAGTCAGTGAGGTCAGAAGGGGTGTAGAGGTCAACGAAGGGAGAAGTGGACATTCTTTCAGAGAGGGTCGATGAGAATGAGGTAGGTGAAAGAGCGTTTAGCTTACGGAAGTTGATAGTGCGATAATGCCTTGGTGCTGGGGTGGGGATGTTGATGGTCAGAGTGATGGCTAGGTGGCCAGAGAGAGTGAGGTCGGAGCCAGAGAGATGGTGCAAAATTAGTCCAGTAGAGCAGACAAGGTCCAAAATGTGACCACGGTTATGGGTAGGAAGTTGACATGTTGAGTGAGGTTAAAGCAGGTGAGTAAATCAGTGAAGTCAGTGGTTAGCGTGGAGTCAATGTGGATATTGAAATCACCAAGGAGGAGGATTGAGGGGGAGAGGGAACATAGCTGGGTCAGAAAGTAGGAGAAGTCAGACAGGAATGATGGGTGTGGTTTGGGAGGGCGGTAGACAACAGCCATGACTGACTGTGTGTGACCAGAGAGTTTAAAAGCCAGGTGTTCAAATGATGGAGCAGATGAGATGGAGATGAGGTTGGTCTTGATGTCTTGTCGGTGAATAACGGCAATTCCACCACCTCGGCCCTCCGAGCGTGGTTTATTGATGTAAGAATATCCATTGGGTGTGGTGAGGTTGAGCGTGTAGTAGTCCAGTGGTTGTTGCCAGGTCTCAGTGAGACAGAGAAAGTCCAGTTTATTTTCCAGGATGTAGTCGTTCAGGATGAGGCATTTGTTGTTGAGGGACCGGGTATTGAACAGGGTGAGCTTGATGTTGTTTTGTACGGCGGGTATGAATCCAGGTGATTTGGCCAGGGTTCGCAGACAGGAGGTGCGATTTTGTGCGTTGTTGTGACCAGGTGTGTTGGGACGATGAGTGGGAGTGCGCTGAGCCGACCAGAGGATGGGGATGGAGTGACCTGATTGTAAATAAACAAACTTACGACCGGAGCCACGGTGAATGTACCTGGGTCGACGCAGGAGTCCATTCGATTTGATTGCAGAGATGCATGATGGGGTGGAGCGGGTTTTAAGCAGGAGAAGCCTTGCGGCGGAGTACCGCAGAGCCATGCCAGCAGGAGCGAAGGGACGAGCACGAGGCCAAGGGTGAGGAGGCGAAACAATCGTCACAACCCACGGGAGTGGGCCTGAGGAAACAGCGAAGGAGCCGAGCAGGTGAAGCCAGGAGCAGAGCCGGGACCATGCAGAGGGCAGACAGGAGCGAAGAGACGAGTACGAGGCCAAGGTTGAGGAGGCAAAGCGGCAAATGCAGCGGCAAACGACCGCCGCCGCTAATCAAGATCACGGCGGCAAACCGCCACCACCGCCGCTGCAAACAATGGGCACAACCCACGAGAGTGAGCCCGAGGAAACAGCGAAGGAGCCGAGCAGGTGAAGCCAGGAGCAGCAGAGCAGAGCCGGGACCATGCAGAGGGCAGACTCAATGGCCAAAAATCCGCCACGACCACCAGGAAAGCAAGATACGGACAATGGTCCAATCAGAGAAGCGGCGAGCAAGTGACGCCAGCGTCCTCTCACGACCGGACCGGAAACGGAAAAATGATTCCGTTGTGGGAGGGAGGGCTGACGGGAGTTGTGGGAGATATGTCGAAGGCAGCGGGAAATTGGCGTGTGAAGAGAATGACACATTTGAGTGAGATTAATTTATGGATTGATTCAATGTACTGGTTGCATCATTTGGTAAGTGCAGCAATGCTGCTGATACAAGTATAAAAGTGAATAACACCTGCAGCGTAAAGTTACATTTCCCATCATCCATGGATATTGTCCAATACAAAATAATCTTTTTTGGTCACATACTTCCATTTTGTAATCCCGTGTGATCACTCCACCCTGCTGATATGGTCGGCAAACCTGTTTACTCTGATCACAAATAGGAACACGGCATCATCATATCCATAATTAGCTCTGCTCTCCACCCTCCAACCCCACCCCTTCTCTCTTTCCTTCACAAAACAATATGTATTTATATAATATATACAGTGAGTATAGAAAGTCTACACTACACCCCCTTTCAAAATTTTCAACTTTTGTTGCCTTATATCCTGGAATTAAAATTGATTAAGTAAGACTTTTCCACCTTTATCTACACATCGTAACCCACAACTTCTAAGTGAATAAACAAATTCTACAAATTTCAGAAAATTAATTAAAAATACAAAACTTATAATATCCTGATTGGATAAGTGTTCTCCCACCTCCCCCATATAATAGCATTTGTAAATTAGCTCAGGTGTAACCAATCACCTTCAAAATCACACACCAAGTTAATTTGCCTCCACCTGTGTTGTTTGTAGCGATTCTGATTATTTCAGAATAAAATAAGCTGTTCCTGTAGGTTTCCTCTGCTGGGTAGTGAATTTCACAGCAAAGACTCAACCATGAACACCAAGGAGCTTTCAAAATATCTCCAGTATAAAGTTGTGGAAACGCATAGCTCAGTGGATGGGTATATAAATATTTCAAAGGCCTTGAATATCCATTGGAGCACAATCAAGACAATCATTACCACCAAGCCCTTGCCTAGATCAGACCGTCCCTCCAAACTGGATGACCGAGCAAGGAGGAAAATTTCAGAGAGCCCCCACCAAGAGGCCAATGGCAACTTTGAAAGAGCCGCAGGCCATTATGGCAAAGACTGGTCACTGTGTGCACGTGACAACAATATCCCAAACAACAACAACAACAACATGCATTTTAAAGGCCATTTTCCCTGCTAGAGCGGGGGGTTAGCCTTGCGGTCCTCATGACAATCTTCTCCATTTTGCCCTATTTTCTGCATCTCTCCTTGTTAACCCCCTTGCCCGCATTTCTTCTTCCACCATCTTTAGCCAAGTCTTTCTCGGTCTTCCCCGTCTTCTACTTCCTTCTACATTCATTTCCATCACTCTTCTCAACCAGTCACTTTGATCCTTCCTCAACACATGACCAAACCATCTCAACCTGTTCCTCTTCACAGCATCCATCACAGGCTCTATTCCCATCATCTTTCGCAATTCATCATTTATCTTCCTCTCTCTCAACGATACTCCGCACATCCGTCGAACCATTCGCATTTCCACCCTTTCCAACCTTCGTTGCTGCTCGACGTTCATTACCCATGTCTCGCTCCCATAAATCATAACACTTCTCACACATGCAGCATACACCTTTCCCTTCAGCTTCAACGACACTCCCCTCATCATCAGCACGCCACTCAATTCCCGAAACTTCTTCCATGCACATTTCACTCGAGCAACCATTGCCGAGTCTGATCCACCTTCTCCATTCAGCATGTCTCCGAGGTAGCAAAATGTTTTCACACCTTCCAGCTTCACGCCGTCTCCAAGATCCAACTCAACATTTCCTCCATCTGCAGCTCCCTCTGTGCAAACCTTACATTTGAATGTAGCTGCCACACTGGTTAATGACCCTCTCAGACCACTACATTTTTGATGAACCCACTCAGCGCACATTGTACACTGAATGGAGTTCACTCCGACACCCTTCCTACACACAGCACAGGACCACTTCCCAGTTCTTTCCACCTCACCACATGCTTTACCACTTGCCATCACCTTCGTCTTTCTGATATTCACCTTCAGAACTTTTGTCTCCATACATTCCTTCCACGTGTTCATCTTTTCCTTCAGTCCATCCATACTTTCCGCAATCAACACCAGATCATCTGCATACAACAACTCCCACGGTAAACCCTCCTTTACGTTCTGAGCCAGCACCTCCATCACAGCTACAAATAGTAGTGGACTTAGTACCGACCCCTGATGCACTCCCACCTTCACCTCAAACTCACCACTGTTCCTGTCCTTCGTCCTTACAGCTGTGCGCGCTCTTTTGTACATTGCCATCACTACTCTGATCAACCATTCCTCCACTCCTAACTTCCTCAATGCCCATGTCAATACTTTGCGTGGAACCCGATCGAATGCTTTCTCCAGATCAACAAACCCAAGAAACAACTTCTTCCTCTTCTCCATGTAAGCATCTCCATGTAAGACAACAATATCCCAAGCACTCCACAAATCTGGCTGGTACGGTAGGGTGGCAAGAAGGAAGCTATTACTCCAAAAAGCCCACCTTGAGTCCCGTTTGAGGTATGCAAAAACCACTACTAATATTCTGAAGCCATGTGGTAAAATGTTTTGTGGTTTGACGAAACCTAGATGGAAAGTTTTGGCCTTAATGCAAAACATTATGTTTGGTACAAACCCAACACAGCACATCACCCAAAGAACACCATCCCTTCTGTGAATCATGGTGGTGGCAATATCATGTTATCAAAACCACCATTTTATGCAGCCTTGACCTTTGGGCTTTCAATTTAAAAAAAAAATTCTTTCCTTTTTGAGGCAATGTTTTTATGGCCAGATGCCCTTCCTGACGCGAACCCTTGAGTCACCTCTTACGACACGGAGGAATACGGTGTACCTATTCTAAACCGGGGCACACACCGGCACCCTTTGAGCTTTAGATGTAAAAAAAATATTCAGCTTCTATCTATTGATTGGTGAACCAATTCTGACTCAATACACAAATTCTTAAAATTTCAGGTCAACTGGATGAAAATTGACAATTTGATGCAACCTTGACCTTTGATCTAAAAAAAAAAAAAAAATAAAAAAATCGACTCCTACCTTTTCATTAGTGACCCGATTCAGTCACCTGATAAGCAAATTCTTAAAATGTCAGGTCAATCGGATGGAAATTGACGATATTATGTGATGCTGACCTTTGACTTTTTGACCAAATTATTAATTTGCCTTCTACGTATTATCATAATAAAGCTTTGGTGAAAATTTGATGACAATAGCTCAAATGGTAAATTGGAATTTCAGGTCAATTGGATGGATTTCAGGTCATGCACGCACACACACCTGCTGCTGCTGCAGCAGGGGACAGGCTAAAAATAACATGGTGGAACAACCGATCAACCACCCACCATTATAACCTTCACCACTCAACAACAAAACACACACAAAATAAAGCTAAAACGGCACTCGGTAGAGTGCATGGCATACCTCCACAAGGCTTAGGCTGAACAGATTAGTTTTGTATCCCACTGACAGGTTGGATCTGAGCCGAAATTGAATCGGCTTGATCTCGTCACCGAACCAATTTGTCCACCTCATTTTGTCAAAACTTGTCCACAACTTTTCAGATTTTTTTTTGAGATATCCACAACTTTTTGAGATATCATGATATACCACATAGTGTTTGGCGCCATCTTTCAGTGGTGAAGAATCACAGGAAAAAATTAAAAAATGCTCGTATTAGACTCTGGATTTGGATTTTCACCAAAATATAATTGATTAGTCATTGACACACACCCAACTTGTCCACCAGGTTTTGTTCAAATCCGTCCATAACTTTTTGAGATATCGTGCTGTTTATTGGTTTTGGCCCTATCACTCAATGGTGAAGAATCACTTTAAAAATTCACGAAACCGCATCCAGATTCGGATCTTCACCAAAATCAAATCATTTCTTCCTTGTCACACACCAAACCTGCCCACCAAGTTTCATCAGAATTTGTCCACAACGTTTTGAGATATCCTGTTCACAGACAAACAGACAGGGGTGAAAACAACCTCCGCCCACCTTCGTGGCAGAAGTATCAAGGAGTGCAGGGAATATCAATGAAATGCTCATGCAGTGTATCGCTGATACATATCTGCTACATGAAAGGGGCAGTATACCAGCAAATTGTGTCTTTATGGTAACAATGTTGCCTAATAGATAGCTGCTTGCACGACAATGGATTTGTCATTTCAAAATGTACTTTTGTAACCAAAATACCTTTGAGGCATACTCACCTTTCTCTCATAGATCTGACACATAGATTTCAAGGCTGTCACACTCCACAAACTTCCACCATCTGCTGCTGCAAACACTAAACGAGGGTACTTCTCATCTGCAAGGTAAGAAACAAAGAAAATACATTCCAGAAGGAATGGAAGAAAAAAAAAAGTGCGATACTGGGATATTGCATAGTTTGTGCAAATATGTAACAATCAAAAAGTGAATCAAAATAAGATAAGGTTTTAAAGTCGACCATTCAAATGAAACCACCACGAAGCAACCCTTGTTGCTATTGTTATGGCACTAGGGTAAGAGAAGCAGGAGAAGGAGAAGGGAGGACCCTAACCCTAACCGTAACAACTCAGAGGAAAGGAGGAGATGGAAGGAGTGCAAGACGAGGTGAAGAAGACAGCAGACCCATTATTAGGGCATCTCATCTCGATGTCAAAGAGATTACCTTATTAGAAACTCGAACGCCACTCTTCAACATCGTGACGTCGACCGATATGTCTCCACCCACATCATTACATCATTATACAGACTTGTACCAAATTTTATTGAAATCCCTTCAGCTGTTCTCAATGATCACATTTCTACTTGACATGACATCCGACCTTTGAAACCAAAATCGAATCAGTTCGTCTTTGCATCATAATATGGACTTGTACCAAGTTTGGTCAAAATCCCATCCCTGATTCACAAGTCATCACGGTAACAGCATTTTCACCGAACATGAACTCTGATCTTTGACCTCTTGATCTAATCAGTGAAATATAATCTAATCAGTGAATCTTTACATCATAGTACATACTTGATCTATGTTTAGGTAAAGATGGATGGACAACCGGACGAACAACCCAAAAACATAATGCCTCTGATGACGCATAAAAAGAAGAAAGAAAAAGAAAATGCACAGTGTATCTCAAAAGATGCAGCAATAAATGTAAAGACAACAAGAGCGAGAATTGCTTTGCAATAAATGTGCTTTACCGACGTGGCATTTTGTCCAAGTCCAAAAAGGGCAAAATTATGTGAAAAATTGACGAAACACCCTGAAATTCAAACTTGTTCTTGAGCTTATAATAAAAGCCATGCTTCAGTTGAATATGGCTAACCCCTGCTCTAGCAGGGAAAATGGCCTTAAAATGCATGCTGTTGTTGTTGTTTCAGTTGAATATGTTGAAGGGGATGGGGAAAAAAAAAATTCTGACAAATCGCAGGTGGGATGAGCGGTTCGATGGATAGAAAACCTACAGTCCCCTCCGGTGAAACCGAAAGGAGACCAATAACCTCAAGATGCATCATAAAAATGTAAACTTCAACTTCCGTCATCAACTGGCTACATTTGCCAAATTTATTTTCCAACAACAAAATTAAGTGTCGCATCCATTCCTTCCGAAAACAACTCCATGAAAAAGTCTTTTACATTTTGCATCAGACCTTCCAGAATCCAGAGCAATGCTGTTCAACTTTCCAACCTCCTTTAACGCCAACAAATGTTCACACATTATTGGAGGTTGGCCAGGGGAAGCTCGGCCCAAGTCTTTCACGAATCAGATGGCCAGCCCCGGTGTTCAACGAAGGTTAGGGCAGCAAGTTGTAATTTGTTTGGAATGGTGGCGCTAGTTTGCCTACTCCTCGCAAAGGACACCGTCGGATCTCCAACGCCCACCAACTAATGCTGGTAAACAAAACACCCAGTTTAACATCCATTCGAGGGACGGCAAATAGATTCACCAATCACCCTGCCGTTCTCTTTAAAGATTCTAGAGCCTGTACATTCACACAGATTGACAAATCACCTGCCTGTGATACACCGGGATGACAGTTTATACCTAGGTGGGATTCGAACCAGGCTAAACAGCATAGAGGCGAGTGTGCATACCTCCGAGCTGCCAGCCTCGTAAATTTTCTCCAAGACACATAGTGCCCAATTTATATTTATACTGATTGGTTAATTTTTGTCGACAACACACACAATGTCCATGCCGTCCTCTCACACTTTACTTACAAAATGTGTACAAGGCCTCCTATATCCATGTATTGAATTCCATCCCTCCCTCATCCTTCTCCCTTCCCTTCATGTTACTTTTTTTGTGGCCAGAGATTATTGGAGTGGATTCCTGTTGTGGAATTGTATATTTTAGTTTTTTGTGGATATGACAAGCAGTAAAGAGCCTGGTGGTCTTTTCTCACTTCAAAAATAATTTCCGTACAAAACATGAGCAGCAAAAGAACATAAAATTACAAAAAAAAGAACAAAACAAGCTAGAAAATGGCGATTGGGAATGTACTTTTGAGTGAAATCACCTGGAGCATCGCAGAAAAAGCCATCAGATCGAAAATCCCATTCAACATTGGCGTGCCAGGGCACAAATCCAGCCCCGTTTACCTCGTTCTCTTCTCGGGCAGCCTCCATGTTGACTTGCAGGTACTTCTCTCCGCTCATGGTCCTCCGGCCAGTGATGATGCAACTGTGCTCGCCTGGAATGGAAAGATAATACAGGAGGAACAAAGAGCAATTTTCCCAGCACTGCCAAATATAAACACATGCTGCATTCAGAAAGTATTCGCACCCCTTGACTTTTTTCAAATTTTGTTGTGTTACAGCCTGAATTTAAAATGGATTAAATTGAGATTTATTTTTTTCATCACTGATCTATACATAACTAGCAGAAGTACCAGGCATTGCAGGGCGGCGGAGGAGAGGGGAGGGGGGGGAGGGGAGGGGAGGGGAACGGGGGAGAAGAGGGGGGGTGAGGGGAGAAGAGGGGGGAGGGGAGAAGAGGGGGGAGGGGGAGGGGGGAGGGGGAGAAGAGGGGGGAGGGGGAGAGGGGGGGGGAGGGGGAGAGGGGAGAAGAGGGGGAGGGGGAGGGGGAGAGGGGAGAAGAGGGGGGGGATGGGGAGGGGGGAGGGATGGGAGGGGGAGGGGGGGTGGGAGGAGGGAGGGGGGGGAGGGGAGGGAGGGGGATGGGGGAGGGGAGGGGGAGGGGGGGAGGGGGAGGGGAGGGGGAAGGGGGGGAGGGGAGGGGGGGGGGGAGGGGAGGGGAGGGGGGAGTCCAAGTCGGAAGTCATTGTCGTCAATTGAATGTCGCATTTATTTTTTATTCCCTGTCAAATGGCATTGGTCCCGCATTCCGAACCCAGAAGTCGGAAGTCATTGTCGTCAAATAAATGTTTCACTCTCTGTCACATGCCGTTGGTCCCATGTCAATCGGATGAAGTTGAAAAATTAACGTTACGAAGTTTCTCTGGGACGTACTGATTCCGAATATGAAGTTGAAAAATTAACGTTCCGAAATACGCTGAAGACGTCATAATTTTAAAACGCGAAGTTTTTAAAATTTTAAGGTGTGCTGTAGTTGCTCTGAGACGTACTGATTCCGAATATGCCTTTGGTTTTGCTCTGCGATGAGTAGTTCTTGAGTTACAGTATAAGAGGACAAACAAACAAACAAACAAACATACTTTACTGCTTTATATATATAGATACCTCAAAATGTCAAAGCGGGTTGAATCTTTTTTCTTTTTTTTTTTTACAAAAAAAATAAAAAATAAAAGCTGAAATGTCTCGAGGCAATAAGTATTCAACCAACCCCTTTGCTATGACGCTTCAAATTAAGCTCAGGTGCATCCAATTTCCTCTGATCATCCTTGAGATGTCTCGACAACTTCATTGAAGTCTACTTGTGGCCAATACAATTGATTCGTGTTACGATTAGATTTACTATAAACGTTACGTTATCATTATTTCGAAAATGATATTACCATTAAAAAACCGAGGCTAATTCCTTACTCCTGCGATTATTAATATTAGTGCCGAACTATTAATATTAGTGCCGAACACCGCTCATCATTGATCATGAACCATACACTGCTTCAATGCATTAACTTTCCATTCACGACATTGGGATTAAAATGTTATGGTTATATTTACTGCATTATTATTATGAAAACGATACGACTGAAACGATAGACTACTGCATTAAGAAACCTGGGCTTAATTTGTCCGAAGCGGTCCGAAGATGAGGCATAACGCCTAAGGCCGAAACGTACCATACCATATTGTTTGAAGAGACGCAACGCCGATGCTTTCGATATTTGATGGTCATTTTAACAATCGGTTTGTTTGTGTTTCACACTGAATGAAAAATGTAAAGGGAGAGCACGGCGATTGTGATATATGACAGGTTCGACGATATGTTCGGCATGAACGGCATATAAATCAAAATGGCGTTGTGTGGAGAGTCAGCTGCTGCACGGCCGTCATGACATCAGACGTAATCACATCACCCTGTCATGTGACCAGATCCTCAGCTCTGATTGGTACAACGTTTGAGGGGACATACATACGGCTGGACAAACACTGTTCTCAATGGCTTTGCTCTATGGGCTACGCCATAAAAACTGCAACACCAAGCTGTATCTCAGAATTAATAATAAACTTGCACAAAGTAGTTTGCAAAAAGCCTCATTACAAAAGATGCTTTAAAGAGCCCATACATTCACCAGTTTAAACTCCCAACAACTCATTATGCCAAAGCTATTCGTAATTAATCCCATCACAACATACCAACATACCATGCTATGCTATGCTAACCTCCTTGCAAGTTGCTCGGCATAGCGAAATGGTAGATTGGACAAAGTAGCCATGTATCCTGTATTTTTCACCATATTGTTCCAGGTCACGAGGCGCTGACTTATTTCCGTTCCACGAGGCTCAAAACCCTGTGCATACACATCCATGAGCTCACCATGTTAGAAGCACATATTTACAATCTTTATAGTACAGCACTATGTATGTATAACTACGAATGTTACAGCAAAATTCTAATATTCTAATATTTACAGTAAAAAAACTAATACTGTATATTTTTTTTAAATGGTATAAATGGTAAAAGCTTTGTCGCCAATAAAAGCATCTCCTGGGCCTGACCTCTACCTGCACTAGCTGTGGCCTCACACACACCCACCACACTCAATATCTCCCATAGCTGCCTGCATGCACTCTGGCCTCACCATTGCCTGCCCAAGCTAGACACCAGCACCTCTGCTCAGAGTTGCTACACCATTACCACTGCCTATTTCTTCTGCAGACTCAGACAACAAACAAATAACTTTCATCTGCAAATTTCCCACACAAAGTATTTATGTTCCTTTACAACCTTGAGGTGTGCCATTTCTAGACATTTTCTCCAGGACAAATGACCCTCTGTCACCACCATCCCCACTACTGCCCACATAAAACATTTATCACATTTTAAAAATGTTCTTCTATTCTCCTTTTGACTTGAAATCGAACTTGCTTCCCTATCATCTTCCCACTACCTTACTTTCTCAATAGAAACGAGCCGATGCCAGAGGTCTCCCACCTTTTGAGTGTTATGATGAATATATCTGTGTAATATGAAAGCCAAATGTTCAACGGTTTTGAAATATCGTGTACGCAAGCCTAGTCATGCAAGCCTACGCAAGCCTGGTTGCCATGGCAACATAATTCGGCAAAACACAGCCGTGATCTCATCAGGTTGAGATAATGTCATGAGGAATAGATATCTGCTATCTGAAAGCTAATTGTTCAACGGTTTTTGAAATATCGCGTTCACAAAAGTACATGGACAGATTATCGGTTTGTCGGACGCAGTTCATTCTAACGTCTATGGTCTCCGACCTTGTCGGAGGGGCGGGAGACAATAACGATAACAAAAACAACAAATAAAAATAAATAGATATGCACTTATCACATTCTGCCATAAAAAGCACCAAGTAAACTAAAGCAAGTAAACTAATAAACTGGGAGTCCAGTTCAGATGTCGAACATTCTTCTTGTCTGAACAGTTGCTCCAATTACATAAATGATTTATTTGTCCTTGTGTAGACTGCTCTCTCACATTTGGGGAGGCTCTGGCTTTACATATTTACTTGACAGTCGAATCAAAAGCAATCAGACTTATCAATTCTGCAAATCTGACTGTCGACCACGAACCATATCATTACATCACAATGTCGCGTCTTTCCCTTTTCCATAAATATTACTTCAGTTTCTGGCTGCTTGTATACCTCCATTATCTACTCCACAAAATACTCGGCAAGGCGCTACGTCACATAATTATTGTGTGGCCATTGGAAATTCATGGGTGAACCATTATGATGTTTGCTTCTTTCCCTTCACTGGTGTTGGCTTCGCGGTTCGGGTGCCGGCTTGAGATTCGAGGATCCTGGGTTCGAATCCCGGTCGATCACTGAATTAACGCCAGGGGGGGTTAACTCAGCCTGTCATCCTTCCGAGGTCGGTAAATTGAGTACCAGCTCACTGGTAATTCCCTGTGTGTCGCAAGAGGCGACGAACAGGGGTGGCGGCAGGAAGGGCATCCGGCCATAAAACATTGCTTCAAAAAGGGGACCAAGGTGCCCGAAAAAGGCCAACCCCTGCTCTGCAAGGAAAATGGCCTCCAAAGGTGATTCCTTCACTGCTAAGCCCTTGAATTATTTCCCTCGTCTTGGCTTTCCTAACATTTATAACCTGTCCATTTTCAAAAGGCAGGTTTTCTAGTACCTCAAAAGTTTTCCAGTCATAAAAATAATAATGATATGGCAACCTCAGTATTGTCAAGGTCGAGGTTGGAGGGCATATCTTTGTAGACACATCACATCGATCGAGATGATGACTTTGCTTTTAATTGTGACAAAATAAATTTGACCCTTGCATCTGCAGCTTCAAATTGCGAAAATTGCGAAAGATCATGAGAATTGTGAAAGATGATGGGAATAGAGCCTGTGATTGATGCTGTGAAGAGAAACAGGTTGAGATGGTTTGGTCATGTGTTGAGGAAGGATGAATGTGACTGGGTGAGAAGAGTGATGGAAATGAATGTAGAAGGAAGTAGAGGACGGGGAAGACCGAGAAAGACTTGGCTAAAGATGGTGGAAGAAGAAATGCGGGCAAGGGGGTTAACAAAGGGGAGATGCAGAAAATAGGGCAAAATGGAGAAGATTGTCATGGGGACCGCAAGGCTAACCCCTACTCTTGCAGGGAAAATGGCCTTAAAATGCCTGTTGTTGTTGTTTTGTATCTGCAGCTTCAAAACAACGCACTGATGATCTGTTTCTTTTTCCCTCAATGCAAAAGCAATTGATTAACATGGGCCCATAACAATAGTGTGTGGAGATCAAAATGATGTTCACTTTAAAAAGCTATAATCAAAATAACACACCAGAAGTGGATCAGAGAAGTCCGGGAGTTCAGGCACGAGCACAGCTAGCAGGGTACAGATGGTGATGATCGACGTGCAAGCAACCAGCACTGCCAGCGGCCACTCTGCAATCAACTCTGCATAACTAGAGAAGGCGAGAGAGGGGGGCGGGGGATAAATGTGAGCAAACAGAAACACGATGTAGACATGGACTACTTTAGAGTTGGAAAGTTGTACCAACAGCAAATCACAGT
The DNA here is from genome assembly GCF_964187855.1 of Myxine glutinosa. Lineage (NCBI taxonomy): Eukaryota > Metazoa > Chordata > Myxini > Myxiniformes > Myxinidae > Myxine > Myxine glutinosa. The sequence continues at coordinate 194,259 of NW_027616446.1, read as the reverse complement.
TTAAAAATCAATATATTTTTTAATTTCCTTGTATAATTTCTCCAATTTCATGACAAACTTCGCTTTCAAAAAAATAATAACAATAAAAACACCCGGCCACAGAGAAAAAAAAACTCCAGCCACAGTATACAAACAAAAAAACGATTGGAAATTGCCGAAAGTAAAGCTATGGGGAGTATAGACAGAGGGGGTGGGTTGGGGCTAAAGAAGCCATGCGGTGGGGGATAGGCAGGTGCCTGGAGGTGGTCGCTTGGCATGGAAATAACTTCTGTGATCTTCAGTTAGGCGATAGGATCAAACAAAAAGTGCCTAAATCCATTTCCCAGCCGAGCTTCCATAATTTCACCCTCGCTCCCAAGCATCACTTCGGAGGTACGAGAATGGATTGGAAATCTCAGCTGGTGGAATGGAACGAGGTTGCCAAGGTTACCAGCTACACCCACTGTGATATCTGCTCAATGAATATTTACACTGAATTCCCGTTTCTACCAATACACGCTCCAAATAAATTGCTCATTTGAGATGAGCAATCTACGAACCCGTCACAGATCGGTACCCGGCTAGTATTTTATAAAGTAGGATGTCATGTTATCCTTGTAATAAAAAAAAACAACGGATGTCCACTTGAAGAAACTTGATCACATTATTTAGAGATCCGAAAAAGAAGATGGTTTTCTTTTACCCACTCTCAAAAATAAAATGTAACAAGTACAAATACATTCAAAGTACACCGCCCCATGCCAAATAATTAAATATGCTGCAGCGCGGCATTGCCGGGGCGCCTCCGGCGCCCGGCAATACCGCAGTGCAGCTCATTGAGGCTGCATTGGGAGGGAGAGGTGTACACTAATTGATTGATTAATTGTATAATTAAAATCAATAAAAGATTATCACAAAATATTTTCATAATCAATTGGCTCATCGCATAACTAAACCACTAGTGCTTCATCAGAAGATGTATCTTTTAGAAATTTAATTAAATAAGTCATTTATAAAAAATTAAATAATTAATTGATTACTCAATAAATAATTAATCGATTAATCAATAAATAATTAATAGATGAAATGATTAATCAAGGAATCAAAAATAACCTTGATAGCCACATCACTTGGTCACTCATGTCCAAATATTAGCTTCCCAGCTCAAAAGGTGCCTGAGATATTGGCCAAATGAGAAAGAAAAGAAATAAATGATTAATAATGAAAATAAATAAATAATAATAATAAAAAAATTAAATTATTAATCAATTTGGTCAGAGAACACATAAACTACCACTATTTCATCAGAATCTGTAACTTTAAAAAAAAAAAAATTTTTGTCATTGATCGAATAATTAAATAATTAATCGATTAATTGATTAATTTATAAATCAAAAATATAATTTGCAGCCAAATCACCTGGTCATTGGCATGTCCAAATATCAGCTTCCTAACTCAAAAGGTGCCTGAGTTAATGGTCATGTGGAAGTGTAACTCAGTGTAACTTATTAATTGGCACTGGTAACTTATTAATTAACACTGGTAACGAAGCAGATACATTTTACCTGCAAACTCTGTGAAAGACGAGTTCATAAATGACTGTCAGGAATGTGCCCGAACATGATAATCTCTTGTCCACCTGGTCACAGCCCCAGGCTGGAGCACCCCTCGCAGCAGGAGGGGAGCGAGCTGATGCCAGGACTTGGTGCATGCATGACCTCGGGGCATTAGCGGAGAAAGGATTAAGATTCAGCGGACAGGGGATTAACTCCAGTTTTGTCCATATAAACCAGAGCAAACATTGAGTCGGGAGGACTTGTGACCAGGAGCTCTGACCAACGGGAGTGGCGGAGGAACATCGGCCGAACGAGAAGGACCATGCAGTAAAAGAGTTAACCTGGTCCATTGAATTATGCAGTATTATTTGGTAAATGGAATAAAGTGAATAACCAGTTAATAAACCAAGACCTTTTGTAAAACCTGTGTCCGGTCATTGGAGTCTTAAGTCCCCCGCTACAAATTCTCTTACAGTCAGAAGAGAAAGGAAATTTGATTAATTAAATAAGTACTTAATTAATCGCTAATAATTAAATAACTCCACAATTTATTGATTAATCAAAAAAAAAATACTGTTTTTGACAAAGGACTTGTTCACTATTGTGCCGAAATTTCAGCTTCCTAGCTCAAAGGATGGCTGAGATATCGCCCAGACAAACAAACAAGAAAACAAGAAAGAAAGCAAGAAACCAGAGTGAAAACTGAGTACTCCCTTTCAGCGTGCGTCACTGCCGAGCCCCCTTTGGTGCACGGCAATGACGATTTGCAATGCCTGGAGATGGCATAGGAAAGGAGCGGTGGACAACAAGTACAAATACATTCAAAGTACACCGCCCCATGCCAAATAATTAAATATGCTGCAGAGCGGCATTGCCGGGGCGCCTCCGGCGCCCGGCAATACCGCAGTGCAGCTCATTGAGGCTGCATTGGGAGTGAAAGGTGTACACTAATTGATTGATTAATTGTATAATTAAAATCAATAAAAGATTATCACAAAATATTTTCATAATCAATTGGCTAATCGCATAACTAAACCACTAGTGCTTCATCCGAAGATGTATCTTTTAGAAATTTAATTAAATAAGTCATTTATAAAAAATTAAATAATTAATTGATTACTCAATAAATAATTAATCGATTAATCAATAAATAATTAATAGATGAAATGATTAATCAATAAATCAAAAATATCCTTCATCACTCATGTCCAAATATTAGCTTCCCAGTTCAAAAGGTGCCTGAGATATTGGCCAAATGAGAAAGAAAATAAATAAATGATTAATAATGAAAATAAATAAATAATAATCATAAAAAAATTAAATTATTAATCAATTTGGTCAGAGAACACATAAAATACCACTATTTCATCAGAATCTGTAACTAAAAAAAAAAAAAAAAATTCTCATTAATCGAATAATTAAATAATTAATTGATTAATTAATAAATCAAAAATATCCTTCGCAGCCAAATCACCTGGTCATTGGCATGTCCAAATATCAGCTTCCTAACTCAAAAGGTGCCTGAGTTAATGGTCAGAAGAGAAAGGAAATTTGATTAATTAAATAAATACTTAATTAATCGCTAATAATTAAATAACTCCTCAATTTATTGATTAATCAAAAAAAATATATATCGTTTTTGACAAAGGACTTGCTCACTATTGTGCTGAAATTTCAGCTTCCTAGCTCAAAGGATGGCTGAGATATCGTCCGGACAACCAAGAAACAAGAAAACAAGAAAGAAAACAAACAAGTACACATACATTCAAAGTACACTGCCCCCATGCCAAATAATTAAATATCCTACAGCGCGGCATTACCGGGGTGCCTCTGGCGCCCGGCAATACCGCAGTGCAGCTCATTGAGGCTGCATTGGGAGGGAGAGGTGTACACTCATTGATTGATTAATTGTATAATTAAAATCAATAAAAGATTATCACAAAATATTTTCATAATCAATTGGCTAATCGCATAACTAAACCACTAGTGCTTCATCCGAAGATGTATCTTTTAGAAATTTAATTAAATAAGTCATTTATAAAAAATTAAATAATTAATTGATTACTCAATAAATAATTAATCGATTAATCAATAAATAATTAATAGATGAAATGATTAATCAATAAATCAAAAATATCCTTGATAGCCACATCACTTGGTCACTCATGTCCAAATATTAGCTTCCCAGCTCAAAAGGTGCCTGAGATATTGGCCAAATGAGAAAGAAAATAAATAAATGATTAATAATGAAAATAAATAAATAATAATCATAAAAAAATTAAATTATTAATCAATTTGGTCAGAGAACACATAAACTACCACTATTTCATCAGAATCTGTAAGTAAAAAAAAAATTTTTTTTATGTCATTAATCAAATAATTAAATAATTAATCGATTAATTGATTAATTAATAAATCAAAAATATTCTTTGCAGCCAAATCACCTGGTAATTGGCATGTCCAAATATCAGCTTCCTAACTCAAAAGGTGCCTCAGTTAATGGTCAGAAGAGAAAGGAAATTTGATTAATTAAATAAGTACTTAATTAATCGCTAATAATTAAATAACTCCTCAATTTATTGATTAATCAAAAAAAAAAATACCGTTTTTGACAAAGGACTTGCTCACTATTGTGCCGAAATTTCAGCTTCCTAGCTCAAAGGATGGCTGAGATATCGTCCGGACAACCAAGAAACAATAAAACAAGAAAGAAAACAAACAAGTACAAATACATTCAAAGTACACCGCCCCATGCCAAATAATTAAATATGCTGCAGCGCGGCATTGCCGGGGCGCCTCTGGCGCCCGGCAATACCGCAGTGCAGCTCATTAAGGCTGCATTGGGAGGGAGGGGTGTACACTAATTGATTGATTAATTGTATAATTAAAATCAATAAAAGATTATCACAAAATATTTTCATAATCAATTGGCTAATCGCATAACTAAACCACTAGTGCTTCATCCGAAGATGTATCTTTTAGAAATTTAATTAAATAAGTCATTTATAAAAAATTAAATAATTAATTGATTACTCAATAAATAATTAATCGATTAATCAATAAATAATTAATAGATGAAATGATTAATCAATAAATCAAAAATATCCTTGATAGCCACATCACTTGGTCACTCATGTCCAAATATTAGCTTCCCAGCTCAAAAGGTGCCTGAGATATTGGCCAAATGAGAAAGAAAATAAATAAATGATTAATAATGAAAATAAATAAATAATAATCATAAAAAAATTAAATTATTAATCAATTTGGTCAGAGAACACATAAACTACCACTATTTCATCAGAATCTGTAACTTTAAAAAAAAAAAATTTTTTGTCATTAATCGAATAATTAAATAATTAATCGATTAATTGATTAATTAATAAATCAAAAATATCCTTTGCAGCCAAATCACCTGGTCATTGGCATGTCCAAATATCAGCTTCCTAACTCAAAAGGTGCCTGAGTTAATAATGGTCAGAAGAGAAATGAAATTTAATTAATTAAATAAGTACTTAATTAAACGCTAATAATTAAATAACTCCTCAATTAATTGATTATTCAAAAAACAAAAAATACCGTATTTGACAAAGGACTTGCTCACTACTGTGCCGAAATTTCAGCTTCCTAGCTCAAAGGATGGCTGAGATATCGTCCGGACAACCAAGAAAACAAACAAACAAGCAAGAAAACAAACAAGAAAACAAACAAGAAACCAGAGTGAAAACTGAGTACTCTCTTTCAGCGTGCGTCACTGCCGAGCCCCCTTTGGTGCCCGGCAATGACGATTTGCAATGCCTGGAGATGGCATAGGAAAGGAGCGGTGTACAACAAGTACACATACATTCAAAGTACACCGCCCCCATGCCAAATAATTAAATATGCTACAGCGCGGCATTGCCGGGGCGCCTCCGGCGCCCGGCAATACCGCAGTGCAGCTCATAGAGACTGTATTGGGAGGGAGAGGTGCACAATGCACTTTGGCGTCCGTTGATGCTGCACTGCGTGCATTGTGTACAAATGCACTTATGAGGTAAATGTGCACAAATAATACTTCTGAGAGTGACATCGGCGGGCAACTAAAGTGCCCGCCGATGTCACCATGTGGCACCTTGAAACAGAATTGGGAGGGGCTGTTGTACAAAAAAGACCACAACGATTTGGTATTATATTTATTGAAATGACGTAAGTTGGCAAATTGTCCACATTTTCAATGCATAGCAAAATGACTCATATGTTCACCCATAGAGCATAATAAACAGGAGTGAAACAAGTATAGATAACAGGTAACAATGTAGCAAACACAGATAACAGGTAACAGCATACGCAATACCTCTTAGTAGGTATTGGAGGAACATACTGCTATTGGAGGAATCTACCAAACCTCTCTCTAGCATGCAAAAATGGTCATAAATTCAAACAATTCCAGAACCATGGTGGTATCATCAAGAATCACAGACTGTGTTTCGAAACATTTTTGTTTTAGAGCAACTTCTCTCTGTCCATCATGTACAATATTGGTATAAACACATTCAGTTTCTTAATCCTCTTCAAACATTTACTTTCTACACAACTCACAACCCTTTACTTTCCACATAACAACAACTATATAACTGGTAGAAAATCATACTGATGTAGCTTTGTGGTCACCATGAAAAATAGTAAAGCAATGAAAAACAAATGTAAAGGGAAATGAAGAACCCAATAGGATATGGTCTTGTTGTCCTCCATTTATATATTATGTAACTGCTTTGAAAGCTTGTTGGTACAACCACATTCACTTTCTTACTCCTCTTCAAACATTGACTTTGTCTTTCCTTGCTGTAACTCCTTCACTGGTAGAAAATCGCACTGATATAGCTTTGTGGTCACTATAAAAATTAGTGAAGCAACTAGAAACAAATGTAAAGGGAAATTTCGAATCCAATAGGATATGGTCTAGTTGTCCTCCATTTATATGTGTCATGGCTTTCAAAGCTTGAACACACCCAGTACTTTCACAAATGTACTTCAAATGATCTTCCTTATGTGTAAGACCTGAGAGAGTATCCATATTGAAGTCACCCATTATAATCTTTGCATTTGAATTGCATTCAGTTGCTCCAATGAAGTTTGTAAGATCTGCGAGATCACTTCTTTCATATTTTGGGTGAAGGTAGAGGAACATAATTAAGGCTACATTTAACTTACATATGATTATTTGACCTTTTCCTGAAGCTAGTTTAAAGCCTGAGCATGAAAGCCAAACTAAATCTGTATTCTTTTTCTTGTAAATGACTAATCCCATTGATTTCGACGGAACATCGATTCTTTCAACTATTTCGAAATCTTCAAGTGCAATCATTGAATTGTCTACATCAGGTCCTAGTTTGGTCTCAGCTTTGCACAATAAATCAGAAAACCCTAAATTATTATCTTTTCTTAAACATTCAAGATGATCAGCATTTTGCAAACCGTTAATATTGATATATGAAACCTTGTAATCAGTTAACACCATATCATCCTTTGAGCACTCGAATGCCTTCTCATCCAAAAATTTGGGTGAACATTCATGAACAGCAGATGCTTCCAGTCGAGCTAATTCTTGTTTTACAGATGGATGACAATAAATATAACCTCTTTGAAAATTCTTAAGAAACACACCTTCTAAAGTTCTTGACCGACTGACAGCAACAAAGAAACAACCATGTTGTCTTGTAAAACTTTGACATTTTGTTGTGTAGTCGACCATAACTCTGTCTCTCGTGATTCCTTGTGCTGCATTGCAGGTAATGGCATATGCAAGTACTAATGGATATTGAGTCCGCCGAAAACTTACTCTCTCTGTTGATTTTTTCCATGTTGCAATCTCCTTCAATGGCTTTATCGGTACTGCATACCTGTCTAGGCTACACTTAGCGTTGCAGATACTTATTGTCATGACACCGGTATCATCATCAAACCTACACCAAACAATGCTATTTTTGGTATCCACATCAACAACATAACCAAATGTGCCATTAGTTAGCTTGTCAACTTTATTGATGTTGCTTGTAATTTTAATAGGTGCACCACTCTTTAGGTGAAGAAGATTTGGAAGACCCTTGAGTTGTGTTTCGTTAGCTTTGCTGAGATCAGGCATAACATAACTTTTCTTACTTGGAATATCTTTTGCTGGTAAAATATACGAATCTCCATGTGGCCTCTGAATCTGTTCATCATTAAAAGCATCCTTGACCTGATGTGTTTTTGCAATCAAAACTTGCTTCCTATCTTTGTACCAAGCATTTTCATTTCTTGTTGGACATTCCTTAACCCGAGATTTGAGGACCTCTATGTCTTCATATTGTTACGGACACGACTTTGATGTTATGCTGGGCCGAGCGGAATGGCCGCCGTGTTCGCACAAGTTACCCGATTATACTCGAACGTTGACTAAGTCGCGCTATGCTAAATCAATTGAGGAAAGGACACAGCGGCTGGGTTAAAATGACACGACACCAGGGGTACGGTTCTCAAGACCTCCGGAGGAGGTTATAATATTGCGGAAGGTTAGATTACAAAGACAAGAGAGACAGCATAGAAAGGTGGGCACTTAAACACGGTCTTATCTTAGCCCCGACAGACGACAGATAAACGGGACAAGACTGACTCACACGGGGATTGATGGCAAGGAAGGCGGGTAGTCGATGGCTCAAGGTGCACTCTTGGCTCAGGGACAGAATCGACCCGGTCCGGTCCAGAGATGCGGGAGGTCTCACAGCGCTCGGAGGTGGCGTCTGGTTCTCCTTCGTGGCTGAGGCGCATCTGACGTCACGTCCGGTCAGTCGCTGCGTATATCCGGCGGGGAGTGACACGCCCTCGGCTCGTTAGCGCCGCCCCAGATGGAATCGGCCCGTTGCTTCTTATTGGGTGCGGGGGTTACCGGGCTCCGCCCTTGACGAGGGGCCGACAGGCAGCCCCTGCGTGGTAACCCCGTCGGCGCACATGGGTAATGGCGGCTAACTGAGCCGGAGTGAGGACGCACACTGCACTCCCCGCGCGCTGTTGTGGTAGTTGTTGTTGTAGTTGTGGTTGTTGTGGTTTCATGAGGAAGATGGGAGGAGGTATGGGGAGGTCCTAAACTCACTACTGGTGCCATACAATCACATTCTGGTGCAACGAAGAGTCAGAATTAATGGAAACGAGTCCTTAACTGACATAGACTAAGAATAACTAGCAAGATGTCCGAAAGTTGTCTACGTGAGATGCGGTGGACCTGGGCACGACATTTAATGGGGGAAAAGGGGGAAGGTCGGTTCTACAGAGTGTTATTTACAGGCAATGGGACTAGGGAATGGGGGATTGGGGATAGTTGGGGAGTATTGGGGAAATAGGGGAATATTTACAAGCGGATATGGAGGCCAAGTCCCATATCCGCAACAATATGTTACTTCGACCCTACCTATACGTGTCTGAAGTTCAGAGAAAGCAATGTCATCTTTAGATCTCATTTTCTGAGTTAGCATATACATTCTGATGTATCGTTTCCATGTATTCACAGCTGTAAAATTTGCACGTGCTCTGATTGTCGGTGTTTCAAATATTCGCTTGTCTAGAACAGGTGGTAGTTGTAATAAATCACCAGCTATTATTATGCTCAAACCTGCAAATGGTCCATCTTGTTTTCCAAGAATCTGTTCCAACCTTTGATTTATCTTGAAAAACAAATTACTTCCCACCATACTTATTTCATCAATAATTATTATCTTTACTTGCAAGAAGTCGTTTGCAAGCTTGGCCTCACTTGAAAAGTTCAGAAGTCGTTCAAAGTTTTCACCACCCATCATTTTCAACTTCCCATGGATTGTATCCCCTGATTTCAGGTGCTTGGCTGCAGCAGCTGTTGGTGACATGACCAATAGGAGCTCCTTGTTTAGATCTACACCTGATTTCATGTGTTTCACCCACAGTGCTTGAATGAGTGTATTGATCAGGTACGTTTTTCCAGTCCCAGGATCACCACTGATGTACAAGCTGAACTGTTGATCATCTGGCATCTCAAGTCATCAAATATTTTACGTTGTTGCTGATTTAAAGAGGTGATGTTTTTGTTTAGCTTTCGTCTTTCTTCAATATTGACTGATTTTCGATCATAAATCCTTGATGCCTTTTTCATAAAATCAAGAATTTCCTCATTTGTTGTTGTTTCTTCTTCAACATATTCACTTGGTTCCTCTACTTCATCATCGTCAGTCATATCAAAATTCTCAAGCTCAACCAAGAGGTCCTTATTTGATTCAAATTCCTTCCGCTTATTATCAACCTCTTCGTGAACATCTCGGTATTTACTAACTATGCTGTTATAATCATGTATTTCAGCAACTTCATTTCGGAAGGGACAGAAAAGCATCATTAGTGCCTTCATGTAAGAACTCTCATCATCACTGCTAAGGAAGTATCTTATGATAGCCCTTCTCTTTCGCTTTCTGAGTGTCCCCATGTTGTTCATTAAGACAAGAATGCCAGCATGTGATTCACATTTTTCATCCTCAACATCAGAATTATCATCTTCCGGAATATTGTCCAAGTTATTGTCTTTCTTGTTACCCTGATTATAAATGTCATAGTCACTTGTGAACTCTGCCAAGGTCAATTTGTCAAGTGATGCTGGCCTGTTTTCATAATATTGCACGATATTTGGGTAGAATATGTCGTCATTGTCACCAAGATCTTCAATGTTTCCTTTTAGCAGGCCGTCTCTTTTAGCAGGTGGAGCAGTGTTTATAAACTTCTGTTTCCTTGAGAAGGCACACATTTTGTATCCAAAAAGACGGTATATGAGTTCCTGGAGTGACACTTCTCTTGTATCATCAAGTACCTTCCCCAGCTTCTTAAGTTTCACATCTTTTGAGTCTCCACTTCGAGATGATTGCTCAATTGCTTGAAGCAACTTGCTTTGTCCAGTCTCGGCTTTCAGTATATACCCACAGCAATACTCTGCAACACTGTAAGGATCACTAACAGCTTGAAAGTCCATATTTGCATTGTCTGCTTATAATAGGCTTGGATTGAAGTTATTAATGAAAACATCTTGGCATGAGCGTTTGTAAAAAACTTGTAACTTTCTTTTGGTAACAGTCGACCTTAGAGCCTCTAGGTAGACCTCATATGGCATGCCTAACCTATCCAGGGTTTCAGGAAAACTCATGGCTAAGAACTTTGAGCGACATTCAGAACCATATGTTTGTCTCAAGATGTATTTCTTTATCTTGGTGGCATTGACTTTAGCTGTCTTTATATTTTCAACAGGTGTATCTTTGGAAAATGCCTCGAGCACTGTTGTCCTCATTATGGGATATTTGGGGAAACCAAAGCGACATACTGGTAAAAGGAGCTCCTCACCTTTCTCTTTTCCATCTAGTGCACCATGACCTTCTGTCTCTTTTATTGTTATTAATTTCCGACCTTTCTTCTCGCAGGTAAAAGTATGGTTATGTGTTTGGTATTTTGCTATTAGATTATTAATACCAGCGTTGTCTGATTTAGTTTCCTTAGTTGTCTTAATTATGCTGTCAATGAAGGTTAGGAAACTCTCTTTTGAGGACTCACTGTTCACATCAACAGCTGGTGGAGGATTACCTGCCTCATCAGCCAACCAGAGCACACAATGGGCATGCGCACTTCCTCTTTGCTGAAATTCAATTCTGTAAAAATAGTCAACTACCTTGTACTTTCCTAAGCTACTAGGTTTCTGTAATGCCTGCAAAAGTGTTCTAAACCTTGCATCGAAATGGTGGACAACATCTACTGGGTATTTCTTGAGAAGCATATACTTCTGTTTTTTGCTCAAGCCTTCAACTTCCTGGGTTGCCACGTGTTTATTCTTTTCCTTTTCTAATAATGCCTTCATTAGTTCTATCCAGTTGAGCCCATTTGCACTCTTTGTGTAAAAGATATGAGGAGACCCCAATTGACGAAGCATGGCAAAAAGCTTTTTCTTATTCTCTTGGAAATAGGGTGCTGTACCTCTCACATTTTTAAAAGCCTTAAAGCCCAAGTCTGTTCTTTCCATGTATGCCCTGTCCATGTCCTTGATAGATTGCTTTGTATATTTAGTTCTATCCATTTTGGTCTTCCTGAAGAATGTTACACGCGATCTCTTTATTTCAAGTGCTTCTTTGACATGATATAAGAAGCAAATATACAAATAATCATTAATGTATCGACGGTCTATTCCATTAAGCCTTTGTTTGATGTAATTGCTAAACATAACCCCTTTGTCTACATATGTTGATAAGTAGCCTCCAATACCATGAGGAAACAAATGAGGGAAAGCTTTTTCCTCAATGTTAACAACATCTTTCCAGTTTACAAATTTACCTTCTGCAGTCGGTGCCAATACAACTTTCTTCCAAGGTGTTGAATAATTATTTTCAGGTGTAGTTGTCTGCTCATGAGTCAGAATTAACTCTGCCACCAAGTCAGTAGCTCCATTTGCTCTATCAGTTTTAGTGTTGAATGTCTCTAACATTGTGTCCTCGTTAATTTCTGTAATAAAATCAGGAATATTGGCATCACTGCTTCTTTGTTACTGCTGGCTTCCTTGAGATGGGCTTCTTTCTGCAGCATCTGTGTTCTCTTCACCATTTTGAATAATACCTTCATCCTCATCAGTTTTACCTCCTGAGGCATCTTGGGCTTCTCTATTAGCAAGTGCTTGTGTGATAAAGTCATTCAACCTTCCTCCATCAAATACTTCTTCTTTAAAAAGAGGATTATGCAGTTAGAAGTAATTGAAATATTCTAGAACTTTGCTCTTCGATATCACCTCCTCTACGACACTGCCTTTGTAGTTTGGCTTTTGTTTCAGGGAGATTGGTATAAATTCCTGATTCCGGGGCAATATTTTCTCCATTGACTGCTTCACATCAGCTTCAACTGTTATCATTGGCCCCCGCACTTTGAAGTCTGGTGATCTTGGCAAGTGAGCAATTCTGATGAAGGGAATGATCAGTTTCAATAAGAAGGCCTCGCATTTGTAAAGTTTCATAGACTCATTTTCAAATTTGTTTGGCAGATTGGATATAATGAACTCAAAGGCTTTCTCATTGCAATTTGGAACTCCACCTTTTTTTATTGTATCCTTACATGCCTTGCATACATAATAATTGCCATCCATGGATACAGTCTGATCATTGATTGTCAGCTTACTTAGCTGTTCTCCATGGAAAGTTGTCTTTGCTCCCTCAAATATTATTTTAGTCATGCTGGACTTTGGGCGATATCGGCACTCTGACACACATATGTAATTCATTGAAGTGTTTTCAATAAGCTTTTCTTTGCAAAATTCAAAGCCTAATAACCTCTGATGTTGATTCCGATCTCTCTGTCTTTCAAGTCTTTTTCTCTTTTCTACCTCATTTTCTGCAGCTATCCGTTTTTGATCACGAGATTTTTGTTCTTCTAATCTTTGACTTTTCTCTACCTCAGTTTCTGCAGCTATCAGTTTTTGATTACGACATTTTTGTTTTTTTAATCTTGTTTCCATTTCCTCCACTGTTTCCTCACTTCTTGACTTCCTTTTCCGAGTAGCTTCCTTAGATTGTTTGTAATATTCCTTGTTCATTCCATACTTTTCTCGAAGGCTCAAATATTTTGAGGTATTTGGGGAAGATTGGCTATTCAAGTATTCTTGACTTAATTTACAATCACCTTTATCTTCAGAAGAGGTTAATCGCGATATTTTTGGTCTACCCCTTGTACCGCCTTTAAAACCAGAAATATGTATGTGATCAGCCATCTCTTTAGTTAAATCGGGAATGAAAGTTGTATGGAAAGTCTCTCCGTAAGTGAAGGAGCTCAAACAATGAAGCTCGTGCAACACCGGATGTCCGCACTTCATGTGGCAGCAGTTCAAACTTGCATTGAGAGAACGAATCAGCACCAAACTTAGACCTGATCTTCACTTTCTTTTCAGAATCTAAAATATAAACGGTGAATAAAAACATTCCATTAACACCAAACTTTTAGGAACCATAAGTTCTCTGTACAAAACAAACATCACGGACCGGGTCTGCGTACAAAACAAACACCATGTACCGGGTCAGGTACCCTGATCCTGGAGTCAAATGACGATGTAATTCATTGTTCTGACTCTTAAGGAGAACTTCCTGGACTGAGCACGTTTCCTCAATCGCTCGTGGTGTGAATATCAGGTGGTTTGCTTTGTCATCTTCACCGAAGAGCTATCTCGTTCTGCTGCACCACACGGTACTGTGAGAATGCCAGTGACTAAGCTGAGTGTGGGGGGGGGGGGGGGGGGGGTGGAGGAGTTGAGGAGAGAGTGAGGGGAGATTTGTAATCGCATCATTTGAACTTCTGAGGTGAATGTGTCGGCCTATCAAAAAAGGATTTCTGACGTGAATGTGTATAAAATCATTTCTGAGGTGAATGTGTCGGCCTATAAAAAAGGATTTCTGACGTGAATGTGTATAAAATCATTTCTGAGGTGAATGTGTCGGCCTATAAAAAAGCATTTCTGACGTGAATGTGTATAAAATCATTTCTGAGGTGAATGTGTAGGCCTATAACAAAAGCATTTCTGACGTGAATGTGTATAAAAGCATTTCTGAGGTGAATGTGTAGGCCTATAACAAAAGCATTTCTGACGTGAATGTGTATAAAAGCATTTCTGATGTGTCATCTTTACAGATCATTTCTTTACAGGTGTGCTTCGTCAACTGTTAAGGTGAAATAAATTTACCTAATTGAAGACAATTATTGCAGGAAACCCCTTTTCCGTAGTCGATGAGAAGCCTGCGTCTTGGCTGCAGTCTCACAATTTCCCACAATATCCTCGCGTGTTTCAGTCACGAGCTTCACCATGGCTACGACTGGGTGGTGTCATTAATGTCCTTTCCGGCGTCATGTGCATCAGCGTTTTGCCTCCCTCCGGGGCGGGTTGTAATCGATTTGCATTTCCATGTTTAATGCCTGAGCCGAAGGCTGCGTTATCCAAAATATGGTGAATGAGAACGGCACTTGGTAGAACGACCCCCGCCAGGCTAAACAGTTTGTTTGTACGCACTGATAGACGAGATCTGGATTCGGACCTAAACCAAAATCGAATCGGCTTGTTCTGGTCACCGAACCAACTCATCCACCTCGTTTAGACATAACTCATCCATAATTTTTTTAATATCATGTTATATATCGCTTTTGGTCCGATCTCTCAATGGTGAAGAATTACTTCGGAAATTAAATAATACTTGTATCCGAATCAATATTCACATCTTCACCAAAATCGCATCGATTCTGTCTTGTCACACACCCAACCTGTCCATCAATTTTCTTCCAAATCCGTCCATAACTTTTTTGAGATATCGTGTTTATCGATATCTATCGATTTTAGCCCTACAACTCAATGGTGAAAAATCACTTTAAAATTATCTGATCCGTATCCGGATTTGAAACGTCATCAAAATTGAATCACTTCTTCCATGTCAGACATCCAACCTCTCCACCAAGTTTGTCTGAATCCGTCCACAACTTTTTTAAATGTCCTGCTATGTATCGTTTTTGGCCCTATCTCCCAATGGTGGAGAATCATTAAAAAAATTCGACCAGCCGGATCCGAATCCGGATCTTCACCAAATTCTAATCATTTCGTCCTTGTCACATATGCTACCTCTCCTCCAAATTTCGTCCGAATCCGTCCACACCTTTTTGAGATATCGTGTTCACAGACAAACAGACAGACATACATGGGCAAAAACACAACCTCCATCCACCTTCGGTGGCAGGGGTATATATGGCAGCCACATGGAGACGGAATTGGGAGGGAGAGGAGTACAATAATTGATTGATTAATTGTGAAATTAAAATATATAAATGATCATAAAATATTTTCTTAATCAATTGGCTAATAGCAAACCTAAAGCACTAGTGCTTCATCCGAAGATGTATCTTTTAGAAATTTAATTAAATAAGTCATTTATAAAAAATTAAATAATTAATTGATTACTCAATAATTAATTAATCGATTAATCAATAAATAATTAATAGATGAAATGATTAATCAATAAATCAAAAATATCCTTGATAGCCACATCACTTGGTCACTCATGTCCAAATATTAGCTTCCCAGCTCAAAAGGTGCCTGAGATATTGGCCAAATGAGAAAGAAAATAAATAAATGATTAATAATGAAAATAAATAAATAATAATCATAAAAAAATTAAATTATTAATCAATTTGGTCAGAGAACACATAAACTACCACTATTTCATCAGAATCTGTAACTAAAAAAAAAAAAATTCTTTTGTCATTAATCGAATAATTAAATAATTAATCGATTAATTGATTAATTAATAAATCAAAAACATCCTTTGCAGCCAAATCACCTGGTCATTGGCATGTCCAAATATCAGCTTCCTAACTCAAAAGGTGCCTGAGTTAATGGTCAGAAGAGAAAGGAAATTTGATTAATTAAATAAGTACTTAATTAATCGATAATAAATAAATAACTCCTCAATTTATTGATTAATCAAAAAAAAAAATAACGTTTTTGACAAAGGACTTGCTCACTATTGTGCCGAAATTTCAGCTTCCTAGCTTAAAGGATGGCTGAGATATCGTCCGGACAAACAAACAAGAAAGCAAGAAAGCAAGAAAGCAAGAAAGAAAACAAGAAAACAAGAAACCAGAGTGAAAACTGAGTACTCTCTTTCAGCGTGCGTCACTGCCGAGCCCCCTTTGGTGCCCGGCAATGACGATTTGCAATGCCTGGAGATGGCATAGGAAAGGAGCGGTGTACAACAAGTAAAGATACATTCAAAGTACACCGCCCCCATGCCAAATAATTAAATATCCTACAGCGCGGCATTGCCGGGGCGCCTCCGGCGCCCGGCAATACCGCAGTGCACCTCATAGAGGCTGCATTGGGAGGGAGAGGTGTACGCTAATTGATTGATTAATTGTATAATTAAAATCAATAAAAGACTATCACAAATTATTTTCTTAATCAATTGGCTAATAGCATCACTAAACCACTCGTGCTTCATCCGAAGATGCATCTTTTAGAAATTTAATTAAATAAGTCATTAATAAAAAATTAAATAAGTAATTGATTCACCAATAAATAATTAATCGATTTAATGATTAATCAATAAATCAAAAATATCCTTGATAGCCACATCACTTGGTCACTGTCCTGTCCAAATATTAGCTTCCCAGCTCAAAAGGTGCCTGAGATATTGGCCAAATGAGAAAGAAAATAAATAAATGATTAATAATGAAAATAACGAAATAATAATCATTCAAAAATTAAATTATCAATCAATTCGGTCACAGAGCACATAAACCACCACCATTTCATCAGAATCTGCACCTGATTTTTTTTTTTTTTTTTAGTACTTCATCGAATAATGAAATAATTAATCGATTAATTGATTAATTGATTAATCAATAAATCAAAAATATCCTTGATCGCGACATCACTTGGTCACTCATGTCCAAATATTAGCTTCTGAGCTCAAAAGGTGCCTGAGATATTGGCCAAATGAGAGAGAAGACAAATAAATGATTAATAATGAAAATAAAAAATAATCATAAAAAATTAAGTTATTAATCAATTCGGTCAGAGAACACAAAAACCACCACCATTTCATCAGAATCTGTAACTTAAAAAAAAAAATTTTTTTTGTCATTAATCAAATAATTAAATTAATAATCGATTAATTGATTAATTGATTAATTAATAATCAAAAATAGCCTTTGCAGCCAAATCACCTGGTCATTGACCTGTCCAAATATCAGCTTCCTAACTCAAAAGGTGCCTGAGTTAATGGTCAGAAGAGAAATGAAATTTAATTAATTAAATAAGTACTTAATTAATCGCTAATAATTAAATAACTCATCAATTAATTGATTAATCAAAAAACAAAAAATACCGTTTTTGACAAAGGACTTGCTCACTATTGTGCCGAAATTTCAGCTTCCTCGCTCAAAGGATGGCTGAGATATCGCCCGGACAAACAAACAAGAAAGAAAGAAAGCAAGAAAACAAACAACCAGAGTGAAAACTGAGTACTCTCTTTCAGCGTGCGTCACTGCCGAGCCCCCTTCGGTGCCCAGCAATGACGATTTGCAATGCCTGGAGATGGCATAGGAAAGGAGCGGTGTACAACAACCAGAGTGAAAACTGAGTACTCTCTTTCAGCGTGCGTCACTGCCGAGCCCCCTTCGGTGCCCAGCAATGACGATTTGCAATGCCTGGAGATGGCATAGGAAAGGAGCGGTGTACAACAACCAGAGTGAAAACTGAGTACTCTCTTTCAGCGTGCGTTACTGCCGAGCCCCCTTCGGTGCCCGGCAATGACGATTTGCAATGCCTGGAGATGGCATAGGAAATGAGCGGTGTACAATTATAATTAGAAGAAAAAAGAATGCCATCATTCGATGCAGATACTTGGTGCTATAAATGAACTGAAGACCAGTTAAAAGAACGGTTCACTCAGAGCAAGTTAGGGTTATCGCTCATGGATGATTGCTCTACTGCCCAATACAAGCAATATTACGAATCAGTTGGTTGCCCAAAAACATTGATTGCTCCATGCATCGCAATTTATTCAAAATGTACAAATTGGCTCTGTGTCTGACAAGTCAGTTGTTGGCGACTTGGCACAGTGATTCAATCAGAATGGTGCAAAATGTCCACAAGGCAACCTCTGTATATGGCTTATCCCTTTTTCTGCAAATGACGAACAAACTAGTTATGTATGTTCAGAATGGCATGGTATGACGAAACCAATGCCACCAAGAGCTGCTTGTATGGCTGTGTGGGTGGAACCTGAAACAAGGCCTCGTTACCTGAGTTTCTCTCAAAATGCTGTTGATCTATTATCGCTTTCTTTGTAACAAGTTTTCTCCTAAACAGTGTTAGCTCCTATACGAGCCTCGACTTAGTATACAAAATAAAAATTAAGTTTTTATTTTACAAATGCACTTAACATCAAGGAATAAGAGGAAAAATAAATAAATAAAATGTGTGCTTGTGTCCAACATCATGGCTCATCAAGGTCTTTACACAGCCAAACAAGTATGACCTCGTCATGGCATTTGCATCTTGGTTAGATGCAAAATAGTTGTAATTTTACAAGAAAACAGTTCCTTTTTTAACAGCTTGTTGGAAGAATAAACCAGAAGCAATTATCCTTCAAGAGAAATGAAAATATAAATTTTCAAAGAAAAATTGCAACAAGTAATTTGCACCTTGCCAAAAAGCAACACCTGGTGGCCCAGGCTCTCAAACAACAACTTATTGGCCAATGAGTCTCAAAACGATCGACAACTAGACGGCACTCGTAAAGGGCTTAGTCTCTCCTCACACGGTCATTCATAACAAAAATAGCTTTGTTAACTGAACATTATACTATTATGAACCACTGCTATTATGACCTATATACATGCACCTTATGTCACAGAGTTTCTTGGCATGGGTTATGAAAGTCATAAATTTAATTCTTCATTCACATCTGGTCACAGATCAGATATATCAAGTTTAAGATTTTTTTGGAGAAGGATTTCAATTTTTTTTTTTTTTTTTTTTGTATACAAGATCGAGGCTCGTGAAAGAGCAAACATTAATCACACAAAAAGACAAACCGACACACAAAACACAAAAAACAAGGGGAGCGGCAGACAAGATGGGGAGAGAGGGGGGAGGACACAAAAGAGAGGGGTAAGAAGGGGAAGGACACAAACACAACATTTGAGAGCAGGGACATCGGGAGGACTTGGGGGGAGGTGGGAGAGGATTAAAACATATGAACACTGCAAGGACTCTGGGGTGAATTACCGGGGGTAGAAAAGATCAAGGTTTTCGATGGGGGAAGATAAGAGATGGTGGTGAACAGCTGTTTTAAAGACCTGGAGGGAGGAGTGGGATTGAAGGGAGTGGGGGAGTTTGTTCCAGAGGTGGGAGAAAAGGGGAATGAAAGAGTGAAGGTGAGCAGAGAGCCTAGACTTTGGCAGTTTAACCATAAGAGGGTTGCAGGCAGATCTTGTGCGACCTGAAGGAATATTGGGGGGACAGAGCACAGAGAGAGCTGGGGGAGCAAGGCCAGAGAGGAGTCGGTAGAAGACTGAAAGACCACCAACCTGCCTGCGGTGAGTGAGTGAAAGGCCCTCGGCATTGACTACATCGCAGGAGATTCCAATGATTCTGAAAGCTTTGGCCTCAACAGCGTGAAGCCGAGCAAGGTGTGAGGCAGGAGCACCAGCCCAGAGGGGGGAACAGTATTCCATTGAGCTGCGGATGAAAGCCTTGTATGTGGTGAGGAGCTCAGGTGTGCCAAGGAAGGACTTCGCACGACGGAGGATGCCCAGTCGGCGACTGGCTTTGGAGGCCAGCTTGGAAATGTGGTTTTCCCAAAAAAAGATCATGGCAGATAGTGAGACCCAAAAGCTTGAGCGACAGAACTTCTTGGAGAGGATTGTTGAGAAAGTAGATGGGAGGGTTGTCCAGTCGGTCCTTTCGGAGAGACATTGTAAGAGTGTGAGATTTGTCAGGATTGAAAGACATGTTCCACTTGTTTGACCAGTCTGTGATTTTGTCCAGGTCTGCAGAGAGTGAGGAGGCTGCAGACTGCCGATCTGAGGGATGAGGAATGGAGCGACAGAGAGTAGAGTCATCAGCAAAGAGATAGAGAGGATTTTCAAGAGAGTCAGAGAGATCATTGATGAAGACCAGAAAAAGCACAGGGCCCAGAACACTACCTTGGGGAACTCCAGCCTGAACAGGAAGAGGAGATGAGAGAAACCCATTCAGGGCCACACGTTGACTACGACCAGAGAGGAAGTCCGCCAGCCATGCGTGGAGATTTCCATGGATACCAAAGGAGGAGAGTTTGGAGAGCAGAGCAGGGTGCCAGACCGTATCGAAGGCACATGAAATGTCAAGGGAGACAGCTCTAATTTCCTGTTTGGCGTTGAGGACCTCCATCCATTGTTGAGAAAGCAGAAGCAGCATGTCCAGAGTAGAGTGACCAGGTCTGAAACCAAATTGATGATCAGAGATCAAGCCATTGGAGAAGAGGAAAGATTTAATATCTGAAGCAATGATGGATTCCATGACCTTGCTGATAATTGGGAGAAGGCTGATTGGTCTGTAGTTGCTGGGATCTGTTTTTGCACCTTTTTTGTGCAAAGCGGTGATGTTGGCTGATTTCCAAGCAGATGGCAGATGACCTTGAGCAAAAGAGAGGGTGAAGAGAACAGAAAGAGGGAGTGAAAGAGCAGAAGAACATGATTTTAGGACCCGTGGGCTGATGCCGTCAGGACCAGTTGCAGAATCAGAGTCGAGGGTTGACAGAAACTTTTCCACCTTGTCAGGAGGAAAGGACACAGAGTCCAGGAGCAGCTGGGTACGACTGGGTACGGTGGGTACAGAGAGGGATGGGTTTGGGACACAAGATTTAGAGGCAAACACAGAGTTGAGGCATTCAGCTTTTTCACGTGCGGAGTCAGCCGTTAAGCCGTTTGAGGTGAGTGAGGGGATGGAGGGGGAACAAACACCAGAAACAGATTTGACCAGACGCCACCAGGATTTGGAAGAGGGAGACAGATAAGAGAGTTCGGTCTTGAGAATGGTGAGATATTGTTTCCTGGCTCTCCTGAGGGTGGACACACACTTGTTTCGGGCTTTGTGAAAGGAAATGAGATTTCCTTCCGTTGGATTTGCTTTCCAGGAGACGAAAGCAAGTTGTTTCAGGGCAACAGCCTCACCACAAGATTCCGTGTACCATGGACGGGAGGAAGGGTATGACAACTGAAGACGAGATGGTATAAATCTGTGCATGAGAGAGAGCAATTTACTTTGAAAGAATTCCCAGGATGAGTTGATGTCAGAGGCGGTAGAGATGGGAGACCAGTCCAGATGATTGATGGCTGCTTGAAGACCGTGCCAGTTGGCCTGAGTGAAATGCCAGACTCGTCGACGCTGAGGAGGCTCTCTGAGAATGGTCAGAGAGATGTCCACTTTGACAAGCACATGATCAGATGAGCCGATTCGAGCAGAAGAAGAGCAGCAGCCATTTTCAGGGAAGTTTGTCATAACCAAATCCAGAAGAGAAGATGCTCCGTTGACTGAGATCCGGGTCGGGAAATTGACAGATTGTGTCAGTCCCAGTGAGTCGCAGAAGTCCTTTGCTGAAGAGCCATGGCTGGTGAGAGAGGTACCCACACCCAGCCAACTGGCATGGTGACAATTGAAATCACCACATATGAGGAAGAGAGAGTTGGGATGGGTAGATAGAAGTTGGTCCATATTATCAGACAGTGAGATGTAGATGGAGTCATCGCTGATTGGTGGACGGTACAACACACATATGAACAAAAGGTGGGAGCGAAGGGGAAGCCGTAGCCAAAGGTATTCCTGGGGGTGAGGTGGAGAGAGGGCAGTGGAGGGCGAGTGAGGAAGAGAGTTTTTTATAAAGATAGCAACCCCACCTCCAGGACGAGGCTCAGGTCTATCATACCGGAGGAGGGAGTAACCTGGGAGAGATACCAAGGCATCAGAGACATCATGAAGGAGGAAAGTTTCTGTTAAGCAGATCACATCTGGTTTGTCAGAAGCAACCTGTATGGAGAGGTCAGTCAAGTTTGAGCGAAGGCCCCGGATGTTTGAGGTCCATACCGTTAATGAAGAGGAAGGGGGAGCATCGGGTCCAGAACAGGGGGGGGGAGGGGTAGGGTAAGATGTGGAAGAGGAGGAAGAGGTAGGGAGAGCTGTTGAAGGTGTGTCAGAGATTTCAGAATAGCTTGGAGAAAGGGAAGAATGGGGCAGACAAAAGGTTTGATGGAGATTGGGTGAGGCACAGTGAGGTGTTATTTGAGGAGGGGGAAGAGCAAGGCAGGAGGTTTGGGGAGATGAAGGTGAAAGTTGGAAGGAGGAAGAAGCAGGGAGGATGCTTTGAGGAGGAGGGGTGAGAGGGGAGTCTAGGAGGGGAGGAGCGAGGGAGAGTCTCGGAGGGGAGGGGTGTGGGGGGAGTTTAGGAGGGAGGGGAGGGAAGGGGCAAGGGGGGAGATTTGAAAGGGATGGGTGATGGGGAGGATTTGGAGGGGAGGGGTGAGATTGGATTTTGAAAAGTGTACGATTCATGGGAAACGAACATTTTTTGCAAAATGAGTTTGAGACCTTCGAGTCAAAAATACGTTTGAGGACACTGGAGGAGGGATGGAGTTCTGGATAGTTTATGGAATGTAGAAAGGAGGAACTGTAAGAGATGGTATTATATATATTTTTTGGAATGAATAGATTTGGTGAGCAAGACGAAAGCATCCTTTTGTAGGAAAAGAAGAAAAGGGTGTTATAATATATGAGAGAAAATAGTTGTTCAAGGGAGAGATTATACATTTCTAACCGCGTGATTGCGAACGAAGAACGAACGAACAAAAAGAACAACAAATAAACGAATAAGACCTGGGAAGGAAATATTTTTTTGGGGTTTTTTTTGTTTGTTTTTGTGAGTACAGATATTAAACAAGGAGGTACAGGGTGAACGACTGGTACGAAACAGAGAACGAAAATAATTTCAGCGCATTCGACGAATCGCTGAGAGAAAAACAAACCACAAGGTCTGAGACGGTAGGGTAGTCTAAGCCTACGAGTACTAGGCCACATCTTTCAATTCAACCAATTATGGCTGGAATACCACTTCTCTGATGACCTCGTCGTTATCACCCTATATATCACCCGATATACCAATGTACAAAAGAGCACGCACAGCTGTAAGGATGAAGGACGGGAACAGTGGTGAGTTTGAGGTGAAGGTGGGAGTGCATCAGGGGTCGGTACTAAGTCCACTACTATTTGTAGCTGTGATGGAGGTGCTGGCTCAGACCGTAAAGGAGGGTTTACCGTGGGAGTTGTTGTATGCAGATGATCTGGTGTTGATTGCGGAAAGTATGGATGGACTGAAGGAAAAGATGAACAAGTGGAAGGAATGTATGGAGACAAAAGGTCTGAAGGTGAATATCGGAAAGACAAAGGTGATGGCAAGTGGTAAAGCATGTGGTGAGGTGGAAAGAACTGGGAAGTGGCCGTGTGCTGTGTGCAGGAAGGGTGTCGGAGTGAACTCCATTCAATGTACAATGTGTGCTGAGTGGGTTCATCAAAAATGTAGTGGTCTGAGAGGGTCATTAACCAGTGTGGCAGCTACTTTCAAATGTAAGGTGTGCACAGAGGGAGCTGCAGATGGAGGAAATGTTGAGTTGGATCTTGGAGACGGCGTGAAGCTGGAAGGTGTGAAAACATTTTGCTACCTCGGAGACATGCTGAATGGAGAAGGTGGATCAGACTCGGCAACGGTTGCTCGAGTGAGATGTGCATGGAAGAAGTTTCGGGAACTGAGTGGCGTGCTGATGAGGAGGAGAGTGTCGCTGAAGCTGAAGGGAAATGTGTATGCTGCATGTGTGAGAAGTGTTATGATTTATGGGAGCGAGACATGGGTAATGAACGTAGAGCAGCAACGAAGGCTGGAAAGGGTGGAAATGCGAATGGTTCGATGGATGTGCGGAGTATCGTTGAGAGAGAGGAAGACAAATGATGAATTGCGAAAGACGATGGGAATATTGCCTGTGATTGATGCTGTGAAGAGGAACAGGTTGAGATGGTTTGGTCATGTATTGAGGAAGGATGAAAGTGACTGGTTGAGAAGAGTGATGGAAGTTAATGTAGAAGGAAGTAGAGGACGGGGAAGACCGAGAAAGACTTGGCTAAAGATGGTGGAAGAAGAAATGCGGGCAAGGGGGTTAACAAGGAGAGATGCAGAAAATAGGGCTCACTCCCTCTTTCTGTTCTCTTCACCCTCTCTTTTGCTCAAGGTCATCTGCCATCTGCTTGGAAATCAGCCAACATCACCGGTTTGCACAAAAAAGGTGCAAAAACAGATCCCAGCAACTACAGACCAATCAGCCTTCTCCCAATTATCAGCAAAGTCATGGAATCCATCATTGCTTCAGATATTAAATCTTTCCTCTTCTCCAATGGCTTGATCTCTGATCATCAATTTGGTTTCAGGCCTGGTCACTCTACTCTGGACATGCTGCTTCTGCTTTCTCAACAATGGATGGAGGTCCTCAACGCCAAACAGGAAATTAGCGCTGTCTCCCTTGACATTTCACGTGCCTTCGATACGGTCTGGCACCCTGCTCTGCTCACCAAACTCTCCTCCTTTGGTATCCATGGAAATCTCCACGCATGGCTGGCGGACTTCCTCTCTGGTCGTAGTCAACGTGTGGCCCTGAATGGGTTTCTCTCATCTCCTCTTCCTGTTCAGGCTGGAGTTCCCCAAGGTAGTGTTCTGGGTCCTGTGCTTTTTCTGGTCTTCATCAATGATCTCTCTGACTCTCTTGAAAATCCTCTCTATCTCTTTGCTGACGACTCTACTCTCTGTCGCTCCATTCCTCATCCCTCAGATCAGCAGTCTGCAGCCTCCTCACTCTCTGCAGACCTGGACAAAATCACAGACTGGTCAAACAAGTGGACCATGTCTTTCAATCCTGACAAATCTCACACTCTTACAATGTCTCTCCGAAAGGACCGACTGGACAACCCTCCCATCTCCTTTCTCAACAATCCTCTCCAAGAATTTCTGTCGCTCAAGCTTTTGGGTCTCACTATCTGCCATGATCTTTCTTGGGAAAACCACATTTCCAAGCTGGCCTCCAAAGCCAGTCGCCGACTGGGCATCCTCCGTCGTGCGAAGTCCTTCCTTGGCACACCTGAGCTCCTCACCACATACAAGGCTTTCATCCACAGCTCAATAGAATACTGTTCCCCCCTCTGGGCTGGTGCTCCTGCCTCACACCTTGCTCGGCTTCACGCTGTTGAGGCCAAAGCTTTCAGAATCATTGGAATCTCCTGCGATGTAGTCAACACCGAGGGCCTTTCACTCACTCACCGCAGGCAGGTTGGTGGTCTTTCTGTCTTCTACCGACTCCTCTCCGGCTTTGCTCCCCCAGCTCTCTCTGTGCTCTGTCCCCCCAATATTCCTTCAGGTCGCACAAGATCTGCCTGCAGCCCTCTTATGGTTAAACTGCCAAAATCTAGGCTCTCTGCTCACCTTCACTCTTTCATTCCCCTTTTCTCCCGCCTCTGGAACAAACTCCCCCACTCCCTTCAATCCCACTCCTCCCTCCAGGTCTTTAAAACAGCTGTTCACCACCATCTCTTATCTTCCCCCATCGAAAACCTTCATCTTTTCTACCCCCGGTTATTCACCCCAGAGTCCTTGCAGTGTTCATATGTTTTATTCCTCTCCCACCTCCCCCCAAGTCCTCCCGATGTCCCTGCTCTCAAATGTTGTGTTTGTGTCCTTCCCGCTCTTCCCCCTCTCTTTTGTGTCCTTCCCCCTCTCTCCCCATCTTGTCTGCCGCTCCTTGTTTTTTGTGTTTTGTGTGTCGGTTTGTCTTTTTGTGTGATTAATGTTAGCTCTTTCATGAGCCTCGATCTTGTATACAAAAAAAATTTAAAAAAATAAAAAATAAATTGTGGTAAGAATTGTTTGGACCATGTGATCATGAAGGTTAGATTTCTCCCTGTAATAACTATTTCTCCATGGGTAAGTTGTATTGCAAATCGTGCACCGAGGAGGCAATGAGTGTTAATCTTAAGACAGTATAGAGTAAGGTTGCACCTGTTTTTAGGTGAGGCCAGGTGAGGACTTGGGTACAAATATCAAAGGCACACTGGAAAGTGCATTGCACTACAGGAGAAGCGACACCATCACAGACTGTATGGCTAGTGCACCGCAAGCCATGGTGTCGAGGTTGGCTGCAGAGTTCTGGAGAGGAAAGGAAGTCTTCTTTATTGGAGCCACCCCGCAGGGTGGGATGGCCTGGAAGATGGCACACCCACAGAAGCGTCAGCCAATGACAGGACCCGCCACCCACAAAAGCAGTCCCAGAGTTGACGAGGACCATGACCGCACTGAGCAGATCAGTTGGAGTCAAATCTGAAAGGGAGAGACATCCTTTCCTTTGCTTGTCTGCCATATTTTGTCACCATTTATTCTCCCCTCTTCCTCCCTGAGCTGTGCTTTTTCCGCCTTTTTGTATACAGGGTCAAGGCTCATCGAATAGTTATAAGAGAACGGATAAGGATGTAACAGGACAAAAGGAACAGCAAAAAGAGAAAGTGGAAATGTCAACAGCAGGGCCGAAGGACAAAATAGACACACGGACAAAAAGGGATGTGGGTAGGGATGAGGGGTAGGGAGAATGCAAGGAGTGGATACAGAAGCAAATTCCCAGGAAGGAAATCTGGGGGGAAAAAAATATGGATGGGGGGGGGGGGGGTGAATGATAGAAAAGATCATGTTTTCGGGCTGAGTGAGATGGTGGTGAACAGCTGTCTTGAAGACCTGGAAGAAAGGGTAACATTGAAGAAAATTAAGCGACTCGGCCGGAATTTAACAGTTATATCAATTTAACGCAAGGCATGTAATGGTTTGGCACAGAAAATTGGACAAAAACACGAATTGCAATACAGGAATGAAAATTAAACAGTAAAACACATGTATCTGGTCTGGGAAACTTAGCCTTGGTGAACTGGAGGGAGGAATTCACAAACCAGCAACACATGTGGAGCAACCGGGAACAAGAAACAAACGTCAGTGTGCATGACCACAGTGACCTTCACGCCACTAGTTTCATGCCTGCTCAAGACCTTGCCTGCCCCCTTTGTTGTGTGAATCCAGTATTTGGCGCTATAATGTGTCATGTCATTTATTGTGCAATAGTTGTTGTTGGTGTTGTTTTTCTTTGTATGCAGAGTCAATGGGACTCGTAATCTGTAACAAGCAGTCTTGGTAGACCAAATCTCCATAATATTCCCAAAGGGTGGGTAAAGCCCCGGCATTCTCCACACAACAAATTCCATTCTGAGCTGCTCAGAGCTCATTCTTGTGTACAACGGCTTCATCTCATGCATCAATTAATGCAAATCCCATCTCTGTACACCTGCAATTGCTCCCCCACCTTGCTTCCCTGGAAATTATAGCATCCACGGTTCCCTGGGTTACTGGCAATATCTTGTCAAGGCAGAATCCCAAAAGGTCTGCTGCTCACCCATTGCAAGTGGTTTAGTTAACTCACTTACACCTCATTTCAGGCCTCCCTCTTCCTGTCCACGTATGTGGAGAGGAGGGGGGGGGGGATTTGGGGGGGAGGCATTAGAGATTACCTTGATGTAGTTAGAAATGTATAGGGAAGTAGGGTCCACCCCTTTTTTTGTTCGCTTACCCATCTGTGATTGAGTATTGAGTGAAGAACCACCTTTAGAGGCCATTTTTGGCCTTTTTTGAGCACCGTGGTCCCCTTTTTTGAAGCAATGTTTTAGGGCCGGATGCCCTTCCTGCCACCAACCCTGTTAGTCGCCCCTTGCGACACACACAGGGAATTACCAGTGAACTGGTACTCAATTTGCCGACCTCGGAAGGATGACAGGCTGAGTCAACTCCCCTGGCATTAATTCAGCGATCGACCGGGATTCAAACCCAGGATCCAAGGACCCCAAGCCCGCACCCTAACCGCTAAGCCTGATTGAGTATGGAGTGAGGCGCCTTAAATGTCTTTCGATTTATTTTACCTCATTGTATTTTACCTCACCACCTAAAGGTGGTTTTTATTGTATATAATCAATTATTAATTGCATTCCCTTCCTTCCCACCCAACCTGGCGTTGTATTCCTTCATCGGGTCAGTCTTCCCCTGGTTTTCTTATTCGGGAATAAACCTGTTGGGGTTACAAAAGCTTTAAGTTTCTCGTGTGTTCTCCTCACAACTGCACGCACATAAATCCGCCATAATTTAACGCAGTCGGACGGAGTTAAAGCCAGTTCGGTCCATCCGTCCAGCGGCGGTGTTAGTCGGCATGGATCCGACAGTATTATCAGTACGTCTTCCTTAAAATTCAAAAAGCCCTGCTATCATAAAATTATTCAGTGTTCAACTTTAGGCAAATAAGCAGCAGCAATAAAACAGCAAAGAGCCCTGGTGTTGGGCTAGCGGCTAGGGTGCCGGCTTTAGGATCCTAGGATCCTGAGTTTGAATCCCGGTCGATCGCTGAATTAACGCCAGGGGGTTGACTCAACCTGTCATCCCTCCGAGGTCGGCTAATTGAGTACCAGTTCACTGGTAATTCCCTGTTTGTTGTTAAAGGCGGCAAAAAGGGTTGGCATCAGGAAGGGCCGTAAAACATTGCTTCAAAAAGGGGACCAAAAAACAACAACAACCACGGTGCCCGAAAAAGGCCAACCCCCGCTTTGCAGGGAAAAATGGCCTCTAAAGGTAGTTATTTTATATTTTTATATAATAAAACAGCTACACCTCCACCAACCACAAAAAAGCATCAGAATGCAAGCAAATTAAATGAAAAACAAATTAATTTCAATAGCAGGCTGCAAAATAAAGTCAGTGCAATCATGGGAGAGACAGAGAGAGACAGAGAGAGACAGAGAGAGACAGAGAGAGGAGTGCGTACTGATAAAAGACTTTCCTCTGTTAGGCGGCTCGGAATAAAGAGCACTGGCATGGCATAAGTGGTAAAAATAAATCAACCTGATTAAAAGCAGCTGCCTCATTGGACATTTGTCTGAATGAGTGCAGCTGTTCCTTGCTTCCAGCTTGCTATCTAAACAGAGGCAATGACTACACATGAACACGAGCTACACAGGCCAGATGGGTCAAAGTAATACAATCACTGCAGTTGCTATTGCAATCATTTGTGGTATCTGAAAATTATGATCAAATCAGTGGCTATCTCAAAATACTGTACTGTACATTTGAATAATGTACATTTGAATAATGGTATAGAAATGTAATTACGCGTACAGGTTGACCCCAAAAAGGTGGACCCTGGAAAAAGTTTAATAACCCTCAGTCTTCATTCAATCTCTCATTTTTCAGGTCTTGACTGAGTTAAATGAGAGCGTATCTGCCAAGTTTCTTGAATCTACAACATTCACACACCATGTCATGGACACCAAAAGAAAAGTCATTTTCTGCAGAAAACTATCTGAAGACAAATTCATTCTTACAGACAAGGAGCCTATTCTGCCCACATTTTGCAACAAGAAAAGCACCCAGCAAGTCTCAAATTCAAAAGTTTGTGAAAAGAAATTGATACAGCACGGCACAGTTTTGTGTATGAATTCACCAAACAGAGGAGGCTACTCTGGCAAACTAAAATCAAGGTCACCCGAGAATATCGCTATATTTGCCGACAGTCGCCCACAGTCCCAAGAAATCTCTCCGGCACCAGTCAAGGGCTCAACTTCAGCAAAGAAAGCTTGAAGAGAATTCTAATGTAGGCCTTAGCATTGAGACCTTTCCAAATATCTGTCAAACAGAAGTCGACGGATAACGATATCGTGAGAATAACAATGTGATACTCACTTGGGAACGCAATGGAGAAGAATCCTGACATCTTGAATGATTATGTGGTTATTTAATGAGGCCCATTTTCTCCTCGGTCATATGAATAGCAGAAACAACATTCTGGGGTGTGAAAAGCCTGACTTTGATTTGCAAAGACCATTTCACTCAGTAAAGTACACTGCCTGGTTGGCTATCTCAAAGCATGCAATAATTAGGCCATTTTGGTTTGAGGACAGGCAAGGAAATGCCCAGACTGTGAATAAGGAACATTACATTGAAGTCTGTCTTGGGGAAAATATGGGATGCCCTGGGCGAGATGGATGGAGTTGACCAGGGGAAAAAGTGGCACCAGCAGCAGGATGGGACGACGCCTCACTGTGCAAATCCAAAGCTGCAGTGGCTGGAGGAGACAAATTCGAAGACAGGGTCATCAGTCGAAGAAGCGAGGAGGAGTGGTCCCCATATTCACCCGACTTGAGTCACCCTCATTTCTTCTTGGGGGGGGGGGGGCTTCTTGAAAGACCAGCTTTACGAAGCCATTACCACGAGCATACAGGCCATTGGTCATGAACAGTGCATACAAGAAGTAATCAATAACTTTGCCCGACATGTGGAGCATATCATCAAACATCGATGCCATTAGTAATTTAATTGTACAATTGTCAAATATATTTGCAGACAACTGCCATCTTGATTATGTGACATCTTTATTAAGTCAGTAATATGATCTGCAAATTTTGTTAAGTTTAGACGTTATTAAAGTTATTCAACTCTTCCCGGGGAACACTTTTTGCGGTCACCCTGTACAATTGTACATAGTAAATGGGTCATACAAGTAGGCGATCTGGTGATCATCATCTGGCGATGATCTGGTGTTGATTGCCGAAAGTATGGATGGACTGAAGGAAAAGATGAACAAGTGGAAGGAATGTATGGAGACAAAAGGTTTGAAGGTGAATATCGGAAAGACGAAGGTGATGGCAAGTGGTGAAGCATGTGGTGAGTTGGAAAGAACTGGGAAGTGGCCGTGTCCTGTGTGCAGGAAGGGTGTCGGAGTGAACTCCATTCAATGTAAAATGTGCGCTGAGTGGGTTCATCAAAAATGTAGTGGTCTGAGAGGGTCATTAACCAGTGTGGCAGCTACATTCAAATGTAAGGTGTGCACAGAGGGAGCTGCAGATGGAGGAAATGTGGAGTTGGATCTTGGAGACGGCGTGAAGCTGGAAGATGTGAAAACATTTTGCTACCTCGGAGACATGCTGAATGGAGAAGGTGGATCAGACTCGGCAACGGTTGCTAGAGTGAGATGTGCATGGAAGAAGTTTCAGGAACTGAGTGGCGGGCTGATGAGGAGGGGAGTGTCGTTGAAGCTGAAGGGAAAGGTGTATGCTGCATGTGTGAGAAGTGTTATGATTTATGGGAGCGAGACATGGGTAATGAACGTAGAGCAGCAACGAAGATTGGAAAGGGTGGAAATGCGAATGGTTCGATGGATGTGCGGAGCATCGTTGAGAGAGAGGAAGACAAATGATGAATTGTGAAAGATGATGGGAATAGAGCCTGTGATGGATGCTGTGAAGAGAAACAGGTTGAGATGGTTTGGTCATGTGTTGAGGAAGGATGAAAGTGACTGGTTGAGAAGAGTGATGGAAATGAATGTAGAAGGAAGTAGTGGACGGGGAAGACCGAGAAAGACTTGGCTAAGGATGGAGGAAGAAGAAATGCGGGCAAGGGGGTTAACAAGGGGAGATGCAGAAAATAGGGCAAAATGGAGAACATTGTCATGGGGACCGCAAGGCTAACCCCCACTCTTGCAGGGAAAATGGCCTTAAAATGCCTGTTGTTGTTGTTTGTTGTAGTGTGCAGCATCTTGTTGGGCTGGTAGGGTGGATGAGAGGTATGTACACTCACTTCAAACTGTCAAGTCTGGTGTTGCATAGACATAGACGTTTCATAGACAGGGTGATTCAATGAGAGTGCCATCCCTCAGATGGACGTTAAACTGGCATCCGGTCCGCTGGCATTAGTTGATGGGCATTAAAGATCCCACATTGTACTTCCTGATGACTAGGCAGGCTATCGCCGGCACCATGGCTACATTTCAAAATTCCTGCCCTAACAACTAAGTCGAACGTCAGGCCTGGCGAGCAGGTCTGTAAAAGACTTTAGTCAAAAACATCTGCCTGGCCAATCCCACAAGAACGTGGGAATGATTGTCGCCATTAAAGAAGTGTGGACAACCTTGTAGCCAGTTGCATCATTCCTGGAAACACGGATTTGGATGCAATACCACGTTAGGGCAGCCGTTATAATTTGGTAAGGGGGTCAGCAATAACTCATCTATTCTCGCAAAAGACACCAAGAGATCTTTAATATCCACCAGCAACTCAATGTGACAGACGGATGTTTTGACTTAAAGCTCCATCTGAGAGACAATGAGCTTACGGAAGGAACACGCTGTTTGTGAAACATCAAGGTGACAAATTAATACTTGTATGTAAATCAAACCCAGGCTCAAAACTTGTCATTATATTATTCTTGCCAGCTCTTGGAGAAAAAGTGAAACATGAAGGAATAAAGCGAAACTGATCTTTTATAATCAAGTACAAGCACCTTTTTGAAAGCCATTAAATATCCTTCAATTTCGTCATCATTGGGGTTTGACATTGAGGGGTTTGACTTCCGGTTCCTCGGGCGAGTGAGGCATGCTTCGAGCTCTCCACGGCATCGAAGTTTGAGTGTTTTCCCATTCTTGTCTTTGTCAAATTTCCACTGGTTATTTTGCTGTGTACGTGTTATTGTGTGTTTCTAGTTGGTGTTGCTTTGTGGTTCGTGCAAACTTGTGTGTAATTAATCGTTTTCTGGATCGTACCTTGTGCGCGGCCTGGTGACTTGGGGCTTCCCTCCCCCCGTCGGTGTTTTGTCGGTTTGGGTTATTTCCTTCACTGTATTGCTTGTTTCTTTTATTTTGTTTTCTCCCCCTCACCTCACCTCCCTAGACAAATAATTCTATATTGATTCTTTCTCTCCTCCCGGACACGTGCTTGTTCGCTCTCCTCCTCGTCTCGGCTTGTGCCCCACCCCCTGTATCTCGTTTTTCTTCCGCCTCTGCCCCTTCTTTCTCAAATCCACGTTCTCGCTTGGAGACTTTTCCCGGATTGTTTTTCATGGTTTTGTTTGGATATTGTTGGAATATGTTTAAACCGCAGCCGTGATGCTGACGCCGCCCCCCCACCACTCCCCCTCCCACCCCAGAATTTCCATGTTTTAAACGTTTCCCAGTGTGTACCCTGGTCAGAATAGGTACACCGTATCCCTGCGTGTCATAAGAGACGACTAAGAGGGTTGGCGTCAGGAAGGGCATCCGGCCATAAAAACATTGCCTCAAAAAGAGAACCATGACAATTCCAAGTACATATGGGTAGGGTGCAGCCCGAAGTGGAGGTAGGTTTCTGAGGTTTGGGACATGGAATGTAGGGACAATGACAGGGAGATCAGGAGAAGTGGTGGAAGTATTGGTCAGAAGAAGAGTGGACATATGTTGTGTGCAAGAGACGAGATGGAAGGGAAGTGGTGTGAGAAAGGTGAAGGGTAGGCAGGGACAGAAATACAAGTTTGTGTGGCAAGGGTGCCCAGAGGGCGTGAATGGTGTTGGTGTCCTGTTTTCTGAGGAGTTTGTAGACAGTGTGGTGAGTGTGACTAGAGTGAGTGATAGGTTGATGATGGTGAAAATGATGATTGGAAAGCTCTTGGTGAACGTCATCTCGGGATATGCTCCGCAGGTTGGTCGAAGCGATGAAGAGAAGGACAAGTTCTGGTGTGCGATAGAGAAGCTGATGGAAAACGTGAAAGATGAGGAAGTTGTTGTGGTGGGAGGAGACCTGAATGGACATGTGGGAAGGAGTATGGATGGTTTTGAGGGAGTTCATGGGGGTTACGGATATGGTGTGAGAAATGGAGAAGGTGAAAGGATTTTGGAGTTTGCTGATGGAGCTGATTTGTTGATTTGTAATACTCAGTTCCAGAAAGAGGATAATAAGCTTGTTACATACACGTCAGGTGGGTCGACGACAACCGTTGACTACCTGATGGTGCGTAGGCGAGATAGGGGGCACCTCCGGGACACAAAGGTGATCCCGGGGGAGGAGGCTGTTTCACAGCACCACTTGGTTGTCTGCGACATAAGGGTGAAAGGTGCGAGGAGAGCTCGGCGGGTGAAGTACCAACCAAGAATGAAGGTGTGGAGGTTGAAAGAGGTGACAGTAAGGGAGGAATTAAAAGAGAGGCTGAGTAGGGTCGAGGATGATGTGGTTGAGCTTGAAAGTGGTTGGATGTCAATGAAAGCTCGTCTGTTGGGAGCCGTTGGTGAGGTATGTGGATGGACAAAAGGACCACCGAGGCACTCGGAAACATGGGGGTGGGATGTTGAAGTTGGAAAGAGGATTGACGAGAAGAGGAAGAAGTTCAAGGAGTGGCAGAAGGCGAAGGGTACGGGAGCAGAAACAGCAGAGCATGAAAGTTATAAGGCAGCCAGGAAGGCTGCAAAGAAAGAGGCAGCAAAGGCACAGGAGGCATGTAGGAAAATGTTCAGAGAACGCTTGGATTCGGAAGAGGGTCAGAAAGCAGTATTCAGGATTGCAAAGCACATAGCGAAAGAGAGGTGTGATGTGATGGGGGTGAGTTGCTTGAAGGATGAAGTACGACAAATCGTTGTCGACCCAGATGGAATTAAAGGAAGATGGAAAAGATATATGGAAATGCTGTTGAATACAGAGAATGAATGGGATGGCAACATAGAGAGTAACCCAGTTTTAGGACCGGGAGAGAAGATAACTGAGAAGGAAGTTGAGGAAGCGATAAAAGCAATAAAAACCACCGTTTAGAGGCCATTTTTCCCCGCAAAGCGGGGGTTGGCCTTTCGGGGACCGTGGTAGTTGTTGTTTTTTGGTCCCCTTTTTGAAGCAATGTTTTACGGCCGGATGCCCTTCCTGACGCCAACCCTTTTTGCCGCCTTAAACGACAAACAGGGAATTACCAGTGAACTGGTACTCAATTTGCCGACCTCGGAAGGATGACAGGCTGAGTCAACCCCCCTGGCGTTAATTCAGCGATCGGCCGGGATTCGAACCCAGGATCCTGGGATCCTAAGCCGGCACCCTAGCCGCTAGCCCAACACCGCTAGCCGCTAGCCCGATAAAAGCAATGAAGAGTGGAAAAGCAGGAGGGCCGACGGGAGTTGTGGGAGATATGTTGAAGGCAGCAGGAAGTTGGGGTGTGAAGAGAATGACAGAGATCTGTAATCTGGTGGTGAAAGAAGGCCGCATTCCAGTGGATTGGGAACTGAGTACCCTCGTCCCTCTATACAAGGGGAAAGGTGACCCTCTGGAGTGTGGCTCGTACCGAGCGATAAAGTTATTGGAGCATGGAATGAAGGTATTGGAAAGGGTGTTGGAGAGGAGGATAAGGAAGAAAGTGAAGATCGACGAAATGCAGTTTGGATTTATGCCAGGAAGAGGAACGACAGATGCGACAGTACATTGTGAGGCAGTTGCAGGAGAAGTACATGGATAAGAGGAAGAAGTTGTTTTTTGGGTTTGTTGATCTGGAGAAAGCATTCGATAGGGTTCCACGCAAAGTATTGACATGGGCATTGAGGAAGTTAGGAGTGGAGGAATGGTTGATCAGAGTAGTGATGGCAATGTACAAAAGAGCGCACACAGCTGTAAGGACGAAGGACGGGAACAGTGGTGAGTTTGAGGTGAAGGTGGGAGTGCATCAGTGGTCGGTACTAAGTCCACTACTATTTGTAGCTGTGATGGAGGTGCTGGCTCAGAACGTAAAGGAGGGTTTACCGTGGGAGTTGTTGTATGCAGATGATCTGGTGTTGATTGCGGAAAGTATGGATGGACTGAAGGAAAAGATGAACAAGTGGAAGGAATGTATGGAGACAAAAGGTCTGAAGGTGAATATCGGAAAGACGAAGGTGATGGCAAGTGGTAAAGCATGTGGTGAGGTGGAAAGAACTGGGAAGTGGCCGTGTGCTGTGTGCAGGAAGGGTGTCGGAGCGAACTCCATTCAATGTACAATGTGCGCTGAGTGGGTTCATCAAAAATGTAGTGGTCTGAGAGGGTCATTTACCAGTGTGGCAGCTACATTCAAATGTAAGGTGTGCACAGAGGGAGCTGCAGATGGAGGAAATGTTGAGTTGGATCTTGGAGACGGCGTGAAGCTGGAAGGTGTGAAAACATTTTGCTACCTCGGAGACATGCTGAATGGAGAAGGTGGATCAGACTCGGCAACGGTTGCTCGAGTGAGATGTGCATGGAAGAAGTTTCGGGAACTGAGTGGCGCGCTGATGAGGAGGAGAGTGTCGCTGAAGCTGAAGGGAAAGGTGTATGCTGCATGTGTGAGAAATGTTATGATTTATGGCAGCGAGCAGCGAGACATGGCTGGAAAGGGTGGAAATGCGAATGGTTCGATGGATGTGCGGAGTATCGTTGAGAGAGAGGAAGACAAATGATGAATTGCGAAAGATGATGGGAATATTGCCTGTGATTGATGCTGTGAAGAGGAACAGGTTGAGATTGTTTGGTCATGTGTTGAGGAAGGATGAAAGTGACTGGTTGAG
Source organism: Myxine glutinosa (assembly GCF_964187855.1). NCBI lineage: Eukaryota > Metazoa > Chordata > Myxini > Myxiniformes > Myxinidae > Myxine > Myxine glutinosa. Next base: position 157,699 of record NW_027616446.1, on the reverse strand, counting down.
AAGAGTGATGGAAGTTAATGTAGAAGGAAGTAGAGGACGGGGAAGACCGAGAAAGACTTGACTAAAGATGGTGGAAGAAGAAATGCGGGCAAGGGCGTTAACAAGAAGAGATGCAGAAAATAGGGCAAAATGGAGAAGATTGTCATGGGGACCGCAAGGCTAACGCCCACTCTAGCAGGGAAAATGGCCTTAAAATGCATGTTGTTGTTGTTGTTGTTGTTGTTGTGTTGTTCGTCATCATTGGACTGGCAGGATAGCCTGGAGGTACGCACACTCATGTCTCAGCTGTCCAACGTGGGTTTGAATCTCGGCACAGCTTTTATCTGTCATCTGGTGCTTCACAAACAGGAGGATTCATCAATGTGTGCGTCGGCCCTTGGATTGACGTTAAACCGGACGTCCCATCTGCTGGTATTGGGTGGTGGACATGAAAGGTCCAACGGTGTTCTTCGTGTGGAGTAGAAAAGCGAACGGCAGCACCCTGAACAAATTCTAAATTCCTGTCCTGACTAACACGGGAAAGACAATGACAAAACACCTAGTGTAATCCTGACTGAGAGGCTGCTTTTGGCAGCACTGAATCTGCTTTTGGGCAGAAAACCAGTTAGTTAATCATACTACAAACTAACACCTTGTTACATTTGCTGTCAATAATTCTTCAAATATCTTCAGAAGTATCTAATCAAATTTCAATTTGGACATCATGAAACATTATTTCCTCCAATAGAGTAGTGAAAATCCACTTTTTTGCTCTTTTCACACAACTAAAAGTTGAACTTCATGTCAACAGGCAACAAACTTTTCTTTTCACATGAAAATTAATTCAAATTGCTCCTTTTTGTTCAGCAAGAGCAATTCTAACAAAGGAAAATTTGGTGTGGGACTTTCGAAATGACGTCTTCATGCTGAGGCCTTTTTTAGTGACCAGTTTCTGCTCGTCCCGGCACTTCCACCTTGCCATTGCAAGCACAATATCTAAATGAGATTGTATTTTTAACATAACTTCATATATTTATATATGTATAAAACACACACACACACTTTTTACCAGTAGACACACACACACACATACACACACTTTTTACCAATGGACGCACACACACACACATATACACACACTTTTTACCAGTGGACACACACACACACACACACACACACACACACACACTTTTTACCAGACACACACACACACACACACACACACACACACACACACACACACACACACACACACACACACACACACACACACACACACTCCATAATTTCTGTTGTGGCCCCGGATCCAGAGCTAGACTGTGGGAAGTGCTTTATGGTCCGTGTGTTTTGAGTAGGTTAGATTGCCATGTAACAGGGACCTGTCAGAGTAAGTTGTTTGTTACACTTGCTGCTGGGGAGGCAGTGTATGCAATTTATAGATAGGGTAGACAGATTAATTTTGGATGTGCAAACCCCTCTAGTTTGTGAACAGGGCTACCATCGCAGAGGCACAAGTCACATTTGTGTGACCAGGCTGATTTTGATCTCTCTGGCCAGTGTGTGCCAGCCATGGCGGCACAGTGTGCTGTGAATCCAGAAGTGGCAATGGACATTTATATTTATTGGGCTCGCTCCATGGGCGAGACAGCCCAAAAAAAAGCTCTGTCCAGGAGGAGGGGGAGAACTGAGACCAGGCGGAAGAGGCAGCCTCCTGTGTAAAGAGGACGAGCAATTCAACGGCGGACCAGGAATCAAACTCAGGACCCAAGGATCCCAAGCCAGCCATTCTAACCTATAAGCCAACACCAGGCTTCTATCGGTGTTCAGAAGAACCCAAACAAAATAATGTCTTCCTCAGGGAAGTTCACCTGACACCCCTATGTAAACAATAGCTGGCACAAGCTTTGTGTGTTTTCATGTTGAAAAGATGCCCTTTGTCGAAAAGTTGTTTACCGTGCACCAATGTATGTTTACCGTACCGTTTACCGTACAGTTGTTTACCGTACCGTTTACCGTGTTTACCGTCCACCCCACGAGTGCACCATCATTAAACAATCCACCCCACGAGTGTACCATCATTAAACAATCCACCCCACGAGTGTACCATCATTGAACAATCCACCCCATGAGTGTACCATCATTAAACAATCCACCCCACGAGTGTACCATCATTAAACAATCCACCCCATGAGTGTACCATCATTAAACAATCCACCCCACAAGTGTACCATCATTAAACAATCCATCCAATGAGTACCATATTACTCCAAACCTGTGTAGCATTTTAAGCAAAAACATGTTCACTGATTATTATATTTTTTAACAAGCGTTACGCCTAGGTCCCCCATCGGTGAAGTGTTGCGAGTTGACAAAGTGGAAGACGCAAGGCGGCCATCTTGGATTTTGACATGGCGACCCAATTTTCAATAGCTTTAATCCTCATGCCGAGATACACCCACACACCAGATTAGAAGTTGGTACTTTGCTTATTTTTCAAAAATATTCCGCTCACAAGGTTCGGGCATATATATATGGTGGCGGCCATCTTGGATTTTGACATGGCGACCCAATTTTCAATAGCGTTCTTCCTTATGCGGAGATACACCCACACACGAGATTAGAAGTTGGTACTTCGCTTATTTTTCAAAATATTCCACTCACGAGGTTGACATATATATGGTGGCGGCCATCTTGGATTTCGACGTGGCGACCCAATTTTCAATAGCGTTCTTCCTTATGCGGAGATACACCCACACACCAAATTAGAAGTTAGTAGTTCGTTTATTTTTCAAGATATTTCGCTCACAAGGTTCAGGCATATATATATGGTGGCGGCCATCTTGGATTTCGACGTGGCGACCCAATTTTCAATAGCCTTCTTCCGTATGCCGAGATACACCCACACACCAAATTAGAAGTTAGTAGTTCTACTCTAGTAGCTCATGGTGGTTGAGTATGCACTTTATTGTACAGACCTAAACTCTTCAGGAATCCACTAATTGAAGGTCCAGGAACAATATTTGGTTGGTAACACATTTGCCACTGACGGCGAAATAGCTGAAATGGCCATACCCATTTTTGGGCCACGCCCCCTTTTTTGCCGTGACTGTATCTACAGAACCGTTGGACCTAGGAGGTTGCCCGACCACTCAAAATTTGCGCAATGGCCACATTATGGGGGGTCAGTAATACATTTTCATATCCAAAAGTCAATGCTTTTTAAGATAATTGCCAAAAACCGATTTCAACATGTTACGAACTACAATTGTATGATACCACCAAGGCCACAACATTATATTAGTCCTTGAGCCAACCGGCCATTTTTTTAAGTGAATGCTCCAGGGGGGGGGAGTAATTCTCATTATGATTTTCCATTAGACCAATGTCTCAAGTGTCAGAAAAGGTGTGATGGACATCTGAGAACGGTAGCTTAGTGCCCGGATGGACGCCATCTTTGAAACCACCCAGCTCGAAAATGCCCATTTGGTGGGGTACATTGTTGCACGTGTATCTGGACTTCTATACTAGCTATCGATGTGCGGTTGACGACTAAATATACGTCCGATGTGTACCGTCTAAATAAAAAATAATATGAAGCATTTTGTTTTAGATTAATTATTATAAAAATCAATTATCGAAAAAAAATCATATATTTTTCAATATTTTATTATTAGACTTGTACTTTTGTTAGTGAAACAACACTGGTATGATTTTCCAAATTATGCATTGTGCTACACCGTTTATCTGTCTATAAAAATAACTCAAAAACTAAAACATATCATCCACCACGAGTGTACACAAAAAATATATGAAAAGGCATGCACTTTCCACAAACCGAAACTATGTCAGTTGGAATTTCCCGCCGATAATCAACCCACAGAACCCAGTGCCGAAAGTGACGTCAGTCTATTCTATATCTATATTCTATATTCTATATCTCAGTCTGAGATTTGTTGCGGTGACCTGATTAATTTCTGAGGGGGGGGGGGGGGGGAACCATGGGTTCGCTGGAACCATGCGACCAGACAATCAGTTCGTGGACTGGTTTCAACATCATGACTAGAGATCGTGTTCAGGTGACGGAAGATGTAGTTGGCTTCCTGCCGACTATAAACGCGCCTGCCACAGATATGGCAACAGTGCAAGAAATCCTCAGAGAAGCTCTGAACATCATGTCATCACTTCAGCTTGAGCGTATACCGGTGGTGCTAGACCAGGCACTATTTGCTAAGGCGACCGAAATAGCATGGAAAGATGTCGATCGATATGGAAGAATCGTGCTCATGATGGGGAACTTCCATACCATCTGTAACTTCATGTCGAGCATTGGGAAAATGTTTGGAGATGCAGGCCTTCGGGATGTAGCTGTTGAGTCAGGAGTAATCGCTGAAGGTTCCATCAACAGGGTTCTGGAAGGCAAGCAATACAACTGTGCTGTGCGACTCCACAAGTTGATGTACGAGGCACTAATACGCATCATTTGGAAGGGCTTCCAGGTGTGGATAGAAAGCAATCATCCTGACAAGGAACCCCAGATTCGAAGCACTGACCTCAAAATTCGCAGCATCAAGGAGGATGTTTGCCACGAGACTCTCGCTGCTGCTCTCGATGATGATTCATGTGTACAGAGCTTTGACATGTTCGCGAAATACCTACATTTTCTGCGAACCAAACATGGAGACCTGGCTCGCTTCTGGATGATGTATATTGATATGGTAGAGACCCTGCTGGGGTTGATTCGTGCGGATAGAGAAGGCGACTGGATGCTTCACTTGGCTTGTGTCAGAAGAGTGATCCCTTGGTGTTTCGCAATGAACAAGGTGAACTATGCTAGATATCTACCAGTGTACTATGCACAGATGACGCAACTCCACGAAACATGCCCCGAGTTGTACAGGCATTTCAATCAAGGCTACTTCTCCGTACAGCTTAGACCAGGGAATCCATTTGCCAGAATCGCTGTTGATCAGACAACAGAAGAAACAGTAAACAAAGATACGCAAACAGCTGGAGGAACACGAGGTTTTAGTCTTCGACAAGGGGCTGTGTCACGATACTATCTAACTGCAGAAAATCGGGGTACTGCACTGAGGCAACTACGAGAAACTATCCTTGTGAATGGCAGCGACACATCTCACGCCAAGCACCCTGACTTGTCTACTTCTCGCATCAAACGTGATGAGTCTGGCGTCACAGCTATCTGTGATCTACTGGAAAATGACTGGACCAATCCATTCGCCGATGATCCGTCATGTCTTCTCAGTATATCTACCGGAGCGGCTGCGAGGGAGGACGTTTCTAATGACCTACTCAACACCCTGCAAAAGGGGGAAGCGGCGTATCAAAGCTTCCAGAAACGTCTTGAAGAGGGAACAGGCTTTCATGACACATTGAACAAGCTAAACTTGAAGACCTTTGGTAAGATCAAGCAGAAAGTTGTGAAGGGCACAAACAAGGAGATCGTCCTGAGAGCTGACAGACTGTTTGCCACCATGACACTCATCGCCAAGACAAGGAACCTCGACATGCAACTTGTCCTTTGTCACCCACTAGGGCCGTTACCATGGTCTTTGGCAAACGTTGATGGGTCAATGAAAAAAACGAACAAAGCTGCACTTGCGAAACACATGGAAGGTCTTGTGGAACCAGCCGAGAACGTTGACAAGCGAAGTGCAACAATAATTGATGCGATGGCTCTCATACAAAAGATGCATGGCGAGAACGACACGTTCGAAGAACTATCTGACCGCATCCTTGCTGCAGCGCTTCACGCTGGTCAAGGCAGTGAGCGCATCGATGTTGTCTTTGACACATACACAGAAGAATCCATCAAAGCAGCTGAGCGTGTGAACCGCGGTTCAAATGAAGGCATCAGTTTCAGCGAGATCAGACCCGCACACAAAATCATGAACTGGCGGCGTCTCCTTGCTTGCAGCCAGACAAAGGAGAAACTGGTTGTGTTTCTGGCGGAGTCGTGGAAACATGAAACAAATCGCGAAAAGCTAGGCAACAGAACACTGTATGTCACCTGTGGTGAAAAATGTCTGGTACTGACCCGCGATAGGTGGAAGTTGGTGCAAGCACTCGAATGTAGCCACGAGGAAGCAGACACGCGTATGTTTCTCCACGCAAAGCACGCCGCTACCCACTACAAGACGATCATCTTAGTGGCAGATGACACCGACGTTCTGATCATCAGTCTTCATCTCAGCAGAACCATCGATAGTCAGCTCTTCATCAGACGAGGAACAAAGGTTCGAGTCAGAATGATCGACGTTGGAAAGTTGGCTGCGGTATTGGGGTCTGGAGTTTGCAGTGCATTGCCAGGGCTTCATGCATGGAGCGGGTGTGACACTGTGAGTGCTCTGGCTAGCCAAGGAAAGATAAAGGCTTTGAAGCTTGTCCAAGCGAATGAGCTGTATCTTCAAGCATTCACAGATCTGGGATCTTCGTGGAATGTACCAACAGACGTCTTCAATAGCATTCAGGCCTTCACGTGTCAGCTGTACGCCAAGAACACGAAGATCGTCGGTGTTAATTCGCTCCGTTATCACATGTTCTGTGCAAAGAAGGGCCAGATCGAATCTGGACAATTGCCGCCTTGTGAAGACTCCTTGATGCAGCATACGCTTAGGGCCAACTATCAGGCGGCTATCTGGCGACGCAGCCTTGAAAACCTACCAGACGTCCCAACACCATCAGCAGGACATGGTTGGGAACTCGATGATGGCGGTTCGCTCACAATCCGATGGATGGCGGGTCTACCAGCTCCAGATGTCGTCTTGAATCTCATCTCATGCACATGCAGAAGGACGTGTCGACCGTCAGATTGCTCCTGCATACTGAATGGGTTGAAGTGCACTGTTGTGTGTAAGCTGCAGGGATGCTCCAACATGGTGCAGGATGATGCTATCGTGGCTCAGGATGCCAATGACTCTGATGGCGACTCTGATGATTAACTTTGTGTGCACTGTATATTGTATAGCATATGTTGTTCTCTATTATAATGCAGGCCAAATTGCCTGAAAATCTTTATAGACAGATAAACGGTTTAGCAAAATGTATAATTTGGAAGATCATACCGGTGTTATTTGACTAAAACATGACATGTTCAATGATACCTCCGCTTGCTTATTAGGAATATACATTGTATGGTGTTAAAATCAGCTCCATACGTCTTTCCAAACTCTAGTAATGAATAATTAATATAATTGGCGGCCATTTTGAAATCCAAGATGGCCACCAAAGTGCAGATTTCCTATGTAACAATTTCCGCCTGCTTATTAGATATCGTATGGTGTTAAAATCCTCTCCGTACGACATTCCTAACTTGCGTTATCGTCAGAATAGATAATGCCAGCGGCGGCCTAAGTCATTTTATGCCTCTTTACATTTATTTGTTGTAAACTCGTGGTGGATGATATGTTTTAGTTTTTGAGTTATTTTTATAGACAGATAAACGGTGTAGCACAATGCATAATTTGGAAAATCATACCAGTGTTGTTTCACTAAAAAAAGTACAAGTCTAATAATAAAATATTGAAAAATATATGATTTTTTTTCGATAATTGATTTTTATAATAATTAATCTAAAACAAAATGCTTCATATTATTTTTTATTTAGACGGTACACATCGGACGTATATTTAGTCATCAACCGCACATCGATAGCTAGTATAGAAGTCCAGATACACGTGCAACAATGTACCCCACCAAATGGGCATTTTCGAGCTGGGTGGTTTCAAAGATGGCGTCCATCCGGGCACTAAGCTACCGTTCTCAGATGTCCATCACACCTTTTCTGACACTTGAGACATTGGTCTAATGGAAAATCATAATGAGAATTACTCCCCCCGCCGGAGCATTACTTTTGGTCTGGCTCAAGGACTATATGACACTTATACCTTTTGCATCATCCTATTTTGGAATTTACTTATTTGGATTTCTACACTTTTCGCCTTTACTACAGCCACAAAACGTGACACATTTAATGTTCCTGTCTCTGCAAGTGCACGTTTTGGTACTCATACATGCTCTTGGGCATTTGCATGGAGGAGGCAGGTCATCGGGCCTGCACGATACTGGCAGTATCACTGGTGTTATGCCAACGTCCGTTGCTTCATACCCATACTGGAGTGGATCTGGTTTGGTGACGGCAGGAGTTGGGGCTTGCAACCACATCTTACACTGAAGAAATGCTCGCTTTATGTGTTCTCGTAGCGTTGATGAACAGCACACAAGCTGGTTGAAGTCCAGTTCTTTCTTGGAGTTGTGGTACTGCTCCCATCGATATTCATCGAAAGTGGAACAGTCGGTCTTCTTTAATCCAGACACAAGGAACTTTTCAGCATTGCTTGTTATCTGTGGTGACAGTTCTTCTACACCAAACCCTTCCAGTAGGGAGAGATCGATGGATGCTTTCAGGCCAGACAGCTTTGGACCCACCTTGCTGGTACTGTCGCAACCGCTGAGAGCATGAATGGCTGGGAGACACGACACCAAACCGTTGTCCAGTTGATCAACCAACATGTGGACTGGTACAGTTTTCTTTGTTTTCCGGTTACCAAGCTTCACGTACAGCTTTTGTAGTTGCCAGGTTGTGTTGAAGTGGAAGATGAGGTTGACAAAGACATCTGTGTCAGGCGAGTCGACCAAGACTGATTGAACCCCGTGTTTCACAACACCATCATTAATATGGAACATGATTCTGTCGTCGGCTTCTTCTTGGTTGCTTGAGAGCTCTGCGATCTGTGTTTCAGTGCCAGCTAACAGTTTCCTGCATTCACCCCCATATACTCCTCCAAAGAATATTTCCTTGTCCGACTCGACATTCTGCAGCATCCACTTGAAGACATACTCCTGCAACCGAACTTTGTTCAACATTGAGCTCCAGAACATATCAAGATCGACAGGGAGTTTCTGATTGTCAGACCCAATGGTGATTGTGATTTGTTCTGAGGAACTTCGCTGTGCCCGTTCCATTTGCTTGATTGATGATTTTTGATAAACATCAAAAATAATGTCTATTCTTGTGGACACGGAGCCTGTAGCAAGAATCCTGTTGGAAAGACTCTCAGCCAATTCCCCGAATGTGTGAAGGCCCATCTTTTTCATCGGTAGTTTACGCACAAGTGCCATGAAGTCCACTATTGTCATCTGAGCGTCACTCTTTACATTCCTCGTCTCCTGTGGAAGGCGACTGACAAGTTCCCTGGCTAAGGAGGCTTTATCGGGCTTCTTCAATTTGATGCCATCTTTACATTCAGTGGTGAGGAACTGGGATGTGCTGGTCAATTCATACTTCAGGAGTTCTAGCATGCTGTACCCTCTTTCTCTAGCATAGTCAATGTACCTAACCGTTTCCGCTGCATCCTTTTTCGCCATCGATTTCTTCGCTGTGAACGGAGTAGAAGTACGTTTCACGAAAACAGTCTTGCGGTTGGTAGGGATTGTATCATGTAGGTGCTTCTCCTTATCCTGAAATCTGGTCTCAACAAACTCTTCATAACTCTTCTCACCAATTTCCAGGCATTCAAGTAATCCGTCGACAACCTCCTGGGGAATGTCAGCTCCAGTAGAGATGTTCTGAAGTCTGATTCCAGCGTCGAACGGATTGTTGATGGATTTTATGTAATCCAGAAGGGCCTTTGCATGAACATGGCCAATCTTCGTAGAACTTGGATTGAACTCATGGTGTAGGCTCAGCTCACTGTCATCTTTGTCTCCCAAGTTGCACCATTCCAGCAGCTGTGCCACATGAAGATCTTTCTCATGCTTTAGGAGATTCCATAAGGCTACTGCTTCTTTCTGTCTGGTCATCCCAATGATACCTCCAGCAACCTTGGCGGGTTTATTGTAACACTTCTCGAGTGCCATGTCAAATCCTACTGCACTGCCTTGTCGGGTAGTGTGGTACATCACCCATCCACCATCTGTAAAGCATCTGTAGATACCCGGGAACAGCAAGCAGGGATCGAAAGTAGAATTACTTGCCATCAGAGAACACTTTAACACTTCACCTAAACACCTTCACCTAAGAACAGAGGAGAAAGAGTTAAATTGCCTGTAATCTAGGCCTCTTCGGCCTCTACTTGCTTCTCGGTGCGACGCCATGTTGTTTTATGGGATACCGCTGCCTGCATGCAGGCTCAACGACAAAACACCCATGACCGGAATTTCTAGCCATGTCTAGACTCTAGTCTAGACTCTAGACTAAATTCTAGTCTAGACTCTAGACTAAATTCTCGTCTAGACTCTAGTCTAGACTCTAGTCTTGACTCTAGTCTAGACTCTAGTCTAGTCTAGACTCTTCAGGAATCAAGTAATTGAACAATAGGAACAGGAACAGGAACAATTACGAATAATATTGTAGTTCGTAACATGTTGAAATCGGTTTTTGGCAATTATCTTAAAAACCATTGACTTTTGGATATGAAAATGTATTACTGACCCCCCATAATGTGGCCATTGCGCAAATTTTGAGTGGTCGGGCAACCTCCTAGGTCCAACGGTTCTGTAGATACAGTCACGGCAAAAAAGGGGGCATGGCCCAAAAAGGGGTGTGGCCATTTCAGCTATTTCGCCGTCAGTGGCAAATGTGTTACCAACCAAATATTGTTCCTGGACCTTCAATTAGTGGATTCCTGAAGAGTTTAGGTCTGTACAATAAAGTGCATACTCAACCACCATGAGCTACTCTAGTATTCGTTTATTTTTCAGGATATTTCGCTCACAAGGTTCAGGCATATATATGGTGGCGGCCATCTTGGATTTTTATGTGGCGACCCAATTTTCAATAGCGTTCTTCCTTATGCCTAGATACACCCACACACCAAATTAGACGTTGGTACTTCGCTTATTTTTCAGGATATTCCGCTCACAAGGTTCAGACATACATGCCACATGGCGTCAGACATACATGACGGCGGCCATCTTGGATTTTGACGTTGGTTGCACCGCACACCAAATTCGAATGCGGTCATTCGCTTACGCACGCAGGCACGCAGGCACACACACACACACACACACACACACACACACACACACACACACACACACACACACACACACACACACACACACACACACACACACACAGTGGAAAACCATAGTCCCCCTTTCGCTCCACGGTGCGACAATTAGGCCTACATCGATCATGGTAGTTATATCGCCCGGATAGATTCCAAATACACTTTATACCAGAGGCCTCCCTGGATCCTGAGCTCCATACTGTTACAACGTCCTATGACGCGATCGTTACACACCTTTTCATTCTTCATAGTCATACAGTTGTTTCCGTCATTCTTTTGCTACAGCAGACCGATGAGCCACGTGGTCCACGTCCAACCACCACAAACGTCTTCGGTGTCGTTCACAAACTTGAGGCAGTATTATAAATTTCCTGTCGATTCGGATAAATTTGAAGTAACCTTTACTTAATAATTATAAATTTCCCGTCGGTGTCGATTCATTAGAAGCAACGTTTACAACAATCCATTGTCTCCGACGATCATTTCCGTGTTTCGGGGGGTGAGGGAGGGGGAAGACAGAAAGGTAGTATTAGCGTATTAAATACTGTATTGAGTATTGTGAAATTCCAAAATCATCATGACGTCTTCACAGCAAATATATCGCAGCATATTTCTTAACTGCAATTGTATTTTGGTTTTTTTTAAATCGGGAACGTGCGGAGCAGCATTCTGTCTACTTATACACCGCCCAGGTTTAATTTTTGGTCTAATTGTAAAAATTATAATTTTCACAAAGGTTTGGATGAATGTGTTCCTGGATTTAATTCTAAAATCTGATCAGACCGTAATCTTCCCTCAAAAAGTGATCCACTATGACTTCCTTGAAAGTGTAGTGTCGTGAGGCCCCGTTGGATTGGGAAGTGCTTCAGAATAAGGAGAGGCCTTCAATCTCTGCTTGCTTCTTAGCTTTGAGACATTCATCCATTACTTTATTCCTTCACTACCGCAGGCCATTCTGTCGATCATGAAAATGGTAGATGAGTCGTTGTTCATATTCCATAAGATTTGATTTGTAAGCTTGTGGGCATTTTGATTTGTCCATTTCATCTCGGTCCACATGGTGTCACTTCAAATCAAGCTCACCCTTTACCTCCTCCTCTTCAAATTTGGTGGTACCTGATAAAAATGTAGTAAGGAAGATTCGTGTGGTTGTTGCTAGCAGCAGTTTAGTTTAGGAATGCTTACAAAGAAAAATACATCATGACCTGTGGTCAGCTTGGATTGGAAACTTCTGGAAGCAAACATTGCAAACTTGATCCGGCCCGGCTCTATCCCCTAATGACCTCTGCCACCAAAAGTAGGCCGGCGTTTGTTTTCACCCCTGTATTGTCTGTGAGCAGGATAAACCCAAAATGTCATGGATGGATTTGGAGAAAGTTGGTGGACAGATTAGCTCCGTGACAAGGATGAATGGATTAGATTTTGATAACGATCCGGATCTGAGAATTTGTAATTTTTTCAGCCATTCTTCACCATTGAAAGATGGGCCCAAAAATGATACATAGCACGATATCTCAAAAATTATGGATGGATTTGGACGAAACTTGGTGACCGGTGTGTTTGTGTGTGTGTGTGTGTGTGTGTGTGTGTGTGTGTGTGTGTGTGTGTGTGTGTGTGTGTGTGTGTGTGTGTGTGTGTGTGTGTGTGTGTGTCGAGGACGAATCGATTCAATTTTGGTTCATGTCCGAATCCAGATCCGGCCTATCATTGGGACACAAAACAAACTGTTCAGCCTGGCCGAGGGTGGTATGCGCTGAGGTACCGTGTGCTGGTCTCACCCTGAACGATATTCAAGAGACAACCAACGAATAAATTCATCAATGCCCAGTAAATAAATTCTGCCCTCAATAACCTCACACATTTCACTTTGGGCATCTCAGTCCAACAAAGAGAAATTCTGCCCCCTGCTGTAACTGAACAAACATCACTTCAACCGATGGGCACAAGCAAGTTCCTGCGTGACCATGGTGCCCCCTTGTGCTCATCAGGGCAAACATTCGTTCACTGCCCTGCGCTCACAATGCCCTCTTCCGATTGCACATCCAATTCCCTCAATTTACTTCTCATTGGGATCTCCCGATTCATCTCAGGCTGTGCAGACTTGCATATAGAAATACCAGGAAGATGGCCCAAATTAAATGTTGAAGCACAGCATTGACAACTTCACTTCCGTGGAATAGAACAAACATCACACGTGGTGATTACTAAAGGATAATCTACATGAGGGTTAGGGTTAGCAAACCAATGGTGCCAACCTACCGTGAGGTACCCGCTCATTTCCGACCAAGATTATGCAGGAAACCAGAAACGCAAGGGGATAAATGGTGCTTGGTAAGCAAAGAGAGACCATGGCACACATACTGATGAGGCAACGCACCTCGTGCAGCTTTGCAACGAAACAAAATGCATGATCACCATGTTTATTGGACCCACGAGTAAATTATAAAAGTCAATCACCATGACGGTGGTCTTTAGCTCATGAAGGAGCTTGCACACACACTCCTCAAACAAAGCGAATTTAAAAATCATCAAACTATGTGACTCCGATATCATTCACACCAATACAAGCTTGTACACATCTCGTCATCCACCAAATCAGGGAATCCGATTCTCCCTGTGGGGTGTTGCCCCATTCTTTGACCAGGGACACTTCCAGTTTTAAGAGCCTGGGAACACTTGGTGACCACGAACAGGCCCCAATCTATAGGATATCCCATGAAGTACAGTGCCTTCAGAAAATATTCACACTCCTTGACTTTTTCATATTTTGTTGTTTCAGCCTGAATATAAAAAGGATTAAATTTAGATGTATTTTTTGTCAGTGATCTATACGTAACCCGTAATGTCAAAGTGGAATTTTTTATTTTAAGAATTTTTTACAAAACAATTTTAAAAAATGAAATACAGAAATATCTAATTTATATAAGTATTCAACCCCCTGAATCAATACTTCGTAGAAGCACCTTTGGCAGCGATTACAGCTTCGAGTCTTCTTGGGTGTGTCTATATCAGCTTTGCATATCTGGATTTGGGGAGTTTCTCCCATTCTTCCTTGCAGATTTACTCACGCTCTCTCAAGTTGGATTGGGAGCGTCGGTGAACAGCAATCTTTAAGTCTTTCCACAAATTCTCAATGGGATTCAAGTCTGGGCTTTGTCTGGGTCACTCTTCACGTTCTTGTCCTGAAGCCATTCCAGTGTTGCTTTGGCTGCATGCTTGGGGTCATTGTCCTGTTGGAACGTAAATCTTCACCACAGTCCAAGTTCTTTTCCACTCTGAAAGAGGTTCTCCTCAAGGATTGGCCTGTATTAGGCTCCATTCATTGTACCCTCTATCCGTACAAGTCTCCCAGTCCCTGCCACTGAAAATCATCCCCATAGCATGATGCTGCCACCACAATGCTTCACGGTAGGGACGGTGTTTCATGGGTGATGAGCTGTGCTCGGTTTCTTTCAGACGGAACGCTTTGCATTCAGGCCAAAGAGTTAAATTTTCGTCTCATCAGTCCACTTAATTTTTTGCCTCATGCTCTCAGAGGCTTTCACGTGCCTTTTTGCAAACTCCAGGCATGCTGCCATGTGGCTTTTTTTTCTCTCAGGAGTGGCTTCCGTCTGGCAACATTCTCAAAAAGCCTAGATTTGTGAAGTGTTGTCGAGACTGTTGTTCTTCCAGCAGGTTCTTCAATCTCAGCCAAGGAACGCTGTAGTTCTGTCAGAGCGGTCATTGGGTTCTTGGTCACCTCGCTGACCAAGGTTCTTCTTGCCCGGTTGCTCAGTTTGGTCGGACGTTCAGCTCTAGGCGGCGTTGGGGTAGTTCCATATTCTTTCCATTTCCTAATGATGGAGCTCACTGTACTTTTGGGAACTTTCAACAGTCTACACCCTAAAAACTGTTCCACACCCTAGCCCAGATCTTTGCCTCCTCACAATTCTATATTGGGAGTTATACAAACATTTCCTTGTACTTCATGATAGAGTTTCTGCTCTTACATGCACTGTCAACTGTGGGAACTGATATATAAAGGTGTTTCTTTTTAAATAATGTCCAATCAATTGAGTTGGCCACAGATGAGCTCCATTGAAGTTGTAGAGGCATCTCAAGGATGATCAAAAGAAATTGGATGTACCTGAGATCAATTTTGAGTGTCACAGTAAAGGGGTTGAATATTTATTGACTCAAGACATTTCAATTTTTCAGTTTTTAATTAATTTGTAAGAAATTCTGAAATAAACATTCCAATTTGAAATTATAGGTTATAATGTGGAGATCAGTGATAAAAAAAAATCTCAATTCAATCCATTTTAAAATCAGGCTGTAACACACCCAATGTGAAAAAAGTCAAGGGGTGTGAATACTTTCTGAAGGCATTGCATGTATTAAATCAGACTCAAGATCGTGTAGGACAGTTCAAGTGAGTGACGTGTGGTCCCAGGCGTGGTGTGTGCACAACATTTGCATGGTGTGGATGAGGGATGCAATTTTTAGTGAGTAAAATCACATGCAGGACAACGATGTAGGAGACTAGGAGACCATCAATGTACATTTCCAGTAATCGAAAGCACATCACTGAAGAATAAACAGATCATCATCACCAATGGGATTTGAACCAGAAACCCTTTCAGTATGAACTGCATGCTCAGGTGGGAACAGCAAACAGCCCTGAATAATGAACGGTAATGTCAAAAATTCGAAAACAATTGGTTGGTTTGTGAATGTGATGAAGAAAGGATTCAAAAAGGTCCACAAGTCTGAGCCTTATATCACAGTTGTACCAAGATGTTTATATTTAAGAGAAGGAGATGCAAAGATGGAATACAAGGTGAGATTATCTGAAGATAAGATTACAGGTTGTACAAGATAAGATTAGCTTTGATTGCAGTTTCTATAGGACTTTAATGGTGTTCACGTGAGTCCTTTTGCTGTGTGCACCTCATATATTGTTGGCATTCGTGTAGCCAAGTGTGGCCAATAGGGAGCGGTGTCATTAGATTTCCAATAAGTATTCACAACTGCTAAAGCCCCTGTCACACTTTGACGATTTAGCCAGCGTATGCCGACGTATCAAAATTGAGTGCTGGTGTAAGTCATACGCTGGCATACGTCGACAAATTTTGTGCATGCACAAAATTTGTCGACGGGCTCGGCGTACTACGACGTATGCCAGCGTGCTTCAGCGTTCTCTTAACGTAGCCAAATTTTTCATACGTCGGCATACGCTGGCTAAAACGTCAAGGTGTGACAGCGGCTTAAGGAAAGTTCCTTTATTGTTATAGGCGTGTGTGTGCCGGCCTGTGTGGGCGGGCCTGTGTGCGTGTGTCTGTGCGTTCGTGCGCGTCTGTGTGCGCATGCGTGTTTGTGTGTATGTATGTGTGCGTGTGTATATATGTGTGTAACCGACCCCTTCACTCCCCACTCCCACCTAATATACCACATTTTTCCCTGCCTAGCATCTCCCCAGGTTGGCACGATAGCCTAAAGTTACGTGCCCTCACCTCTGAGCTGTCTAAACCTGGGCTCGAGTGCTGACCTAGCTATAAACTGTCATCCTGGTGTTCCGCAGACAGGTTGAGGCATTGATGTGTGTGCCATCCCTCTGAAGGGGTGTTAAACTGGGTATTCCATCTGCCGGTATTCATTGACGCATGTAAATAAAAATCATCCGCAGTGTCCTTTGCAAAGAGTACGGGATCTATCACCAACACTGAAAAACTCGAAATGACTGCGCTGATCGACTTCTGGGAAAGCAATTGTAAAGCACCGAACAAACAATTCCAATAAACTGCTCTGTAAAGAGTCGGGTACAGCTCAGATCTCAGAACATCTCCCAACGTCTCTTCTTTCACCAAAGTGGGGCTATGCCACTCCTTGGCCCGCCCACCCACTAGGCCACAAGTTTCCCCACTCTCCTACTATGCCATGCCGTGTTGTGCCGTGCCGCACCCTCACACTGTGCCATGCCATGTTATTCTTGCTCCTCACGCTGTGCCATGCAATGCTGCACCCTCACACTGTGCCATGCCGTGCTGCAGCCTCACAATGTGCCATGCCGTGCCCCACCCTCACACTGTGCCATGCCATGCCCCACCCTCGCACTGTGCCACGCCATGCCACACCCTCACACTGTGCCATGCAATGTTATTCTTGCTCCTCACACTGTGCCATGCCGTGCCGCACCCTCACACTGTGCCATGCCGTGCTGCACCCTCACACTGTGCCATGCCGTGCCCCACCCTCACACTGTGCCATGCCATGCCCCACCCTCACACTGTTCCATGCCATGCCCCACCCTCACACTGTGCCATGCCGTGCTGCACCCTCACACTGTGCCATGACGCGCCCCACCCTCACACTGTGCCATGCCATGCCCCACCCTCACACTGTGCCATGCCATGCCCCACCCTCACACTGTACCATGCCGTGCCCCACCCTCACTGTGCCATGCCATGCTGCACCCTCACACTGTGCCATGCCATGCTGCACCCTCACACTGTGCCATGCCGTGCCGCACCCTCACACTGTGCTATGCCATGCCGCACCCTCACACTGTGCCATGCCATGTTATTCTTGCTCCTCACACTGTGCCATGCCATGCTGCACCCTCACAATGTGCCATGCCGTGCTGCACCCTCACACTGTGCCATGCCATGCCCCACCCTCGCACTGCGCCATGCCGTGCTGCACCCTCACAATGTGCCATGCCATGCCCCACCCTCACACTGTACCATGCCGTGCCCCACCCTCACTGTGCCATGCCATGCTGCACCCTCACACTGTGCCATGCCATGCTGCACCCTCACACTGTGCCATGCCGTGCCGCACCCTCACACTGTGCCATGCCATGCCGCACCCTCACACTGTGCCATGCCATGTTATTCTTGCTCCTCACACTGTGCCATGCCATGCTGCACCCTCACAATGTGCCATGCCGTGCTGCACCCTCACACTGTGCCATGCCATGCCCCACCCTCGCACTGTGCCATGCCGTGCTGCACCCTCACACTGTGCCATGCCGTGCCCCACCCTCACACTGCGCCATGCCGTGCCGCACCCTCACACTGTGCCATGCCGTGCCCCACCCTCACACTGTGCCATGCCATGCCCCACCCTCACACTGTGCCATGCCATGCCCCACCCTCACACTGTACCATGCCGTGCCCCACCCTCACACTGTGCCATGCCATGCTGCACCCTCACACTGTGCCATGCCATGCTGCACCCTCACACTGTGCCATGCCATGCTGCACCCTCACACTGTGCCATGCCATGCTGCACCCTCACACTGTGCCATGCCGTGCCGCACCCTCACACTGTGCCATGCCATGCCGCACCCTCACACTGTGCCATGCCATGTTATTCTTGCTCCTCACACTGTGCCATGCCATGCTGCACCCTCACACTGTGCCATGTCGTGCTGCACCCTCACACTGTGCCATGCCATGCCCCACCCTCGCACTGTGCCATGCCGTGCTGCACCCTCACACTGTGCCATGCCGTGCCCCACCCTCACACTGTGCCATGCCATGCCCCACCCTCACACTGTGCCATGCCATGCCGCACCCTCACACTGTGCCATGCCATGCCGCACCCTCACACTGTGCCATGCCATGTTATTCTTGCCCCTCACACTGTGCCATGCTGTGCTGCACCCTCACACTGTGCCATGCCATGCCCCACCCTCACACTGTGCCATGCCATGCCCCACCCTCACACTGTGCCATGCCATGCCCCACCCTCACACTGTGCCATGCCATGCCGCACCCTCACACTGTGCCATGCCATGCCGCACCCTCACACTGTGCCATGCCATGCCGCACCCTCACACTGTGCCATGCCGTGCCGCACCCTCACACTGTGCCATGTCATGCCGCACCCTCACACTGTGCCATGCCATGTTATTCTTGCTCCTCACACTGTGCCATGCCGTGCTGCACCCTCACACTGTGCCATGCCATGCCCCACCCTCGCACTGTGCCACGCCATGCCGCACCCTGTGCCATGCCATGCCGCACCCTCACACTGTGCCATGCCATGTTGTTCTTGCCCCTCACACTGTGCCATGCCATGCTGCACCCTCACACTGTGCCATGCCGTGCCCCACCCTCACACTGTGCCATGCCATGCCCCACCCTCACACTGTGCCATGCCATGCCCCACCCTCACACTGTACCATGCCGTGCTGCACCCTCACACTGTGCCATGCCGTGCCCCACCCCAACACTGTGCCATGCCGTGCTGCACCCTCACACTGTGCCGGGCGTGCCCCACCCTCACACTGTGCCATGCCGTGCTGCACCCTCACACTGTGCAATGCCGTGCCCCACCCTCACACTGTGCCATGCCATGCCCCACCCTCACACTGTTCCATGCCATGCCCCACCCTCACACTGTGCCATGCCGTGCTGCACCCTCACACTGTGCCATGCCGTGCCCCACCCTCACACTGTGCCATGCCATGCCCCACCCTCACACTGTGCCATGCCATGCCGCACCCTCACACTGTGCCATGCCATGTTATTCTTGCCCCTCACACTGTGCCATGCTGTGCTGCACCCTCACACTGTGCCATGCCGTGCCCCACCCTCACACTGTGCCATGCCATGCCCCACCCTCACACTGTGCCATGCCATGCCGCACCCTCACACTGTGCCATGACATGTTATCCATGCCCCTCACACTGTGCCATGCCATGCCCCACCCTCACACTGTGCCATGCCATGCCCCACCCTCACACTGTTCCATGCCATGCCCCACCCTCACACTGTGCCATGCCGTGCTGCACCCTCACACTGTGCCATGCCGTGCCCCACCCTCACACTGTGCCATGCCATGCCGCACCCTCACACTGTGCGATGCCATGCTGCACCCTCACGCTGTGCCATGCCATGCTGCACCCTCACACTGTGCCATGCCATGCCGCACCCTCACACTGTGCCATGCCATGTTTTTCTTGCCCCTCACACTGTGCCATGTCATGCTGCACCCTCACACTGTGCCATGCCATGTTATTCTTGCCCCTCACACTGTGCCATGCCATGCCGCGCTCTCACACTGTGCCATGCCATGTTATTATTGCCCCTCACACTGTGCCAAGCCATGTTATTCTTGCCCCTCACACTGTGCCATGCCATGTTATTCTTGCCCCTCACACTGTGCCATCCCATACTCTCACACTGTGCCATGCCATGTTATTATTGCCCCTCACACTGTGCCATGCCATGCTGCACCCTCACACTGTGCCAAGCCATGTTATTCTTGCGCCTCACACTGTGCCATGCCATGTTATTCTTGCCCCTCACACTGTGCCATGCCGTGCTGCACCCTCTCACTGTGCCATGCCATGTTATTCTTGCCCCTCACACTGTGCCATGCCGTGCTGCACCCTCTCACTGTGCCATGCCATGTTATTCTTGCCCCTCACACTATGCCATGCCATTCCGCACCCTCTCACTGTGCCATCCTCTGTTATTCTTGCCCCTCTCATTGTCACTCTCCCGTCTTCTTCACAAGGAACATCATGATACATGTTTGTTCTAAAACACACATTAATATTGTCAGTCATCTTGGTTTACCTGAAATTTTTTTTACCAGCATTATGACACTTACTATATCATTTCCTCAGGGTAGACAATATCACTGTAAAATATTTCATATACTTTTCCATATTTACAAAAGATTTTTTTTTTTCCAGCGTAACCCACAGGGCAATTCCATCTGGAAAAGCGTTCGTTTGTCCGTCCGGTGTCTGCATGTATGTCTTCCGCCGGCATGTTGCGGGTTTATTCCCCTTAAAATTCATTTTCTCTGCAACTGTTGGTCCGAGTGACACGAAATTTTCACCATATGAGCACCTCCTCCTGTAGAATTTGATAATGATAATTATGACGTCAGAGGTCACGTGTACAGGCGCCATCTTGGAAAAACCGAAAAACGTGGCACCTATACATCCCCGAATATGCTCCAGGAAAAAAAATTGAAAGGTGCCTCATTGTAAAGTACTCCCCATGGGGAATAACATATATTAATGATGATGCAACAGGTGCCTTGATTATGACGTCATAAACCAACAAGTAGAACGCTTGATCCGGGACTAGTTTCAGTGATCCGTTGGTGATGTGTGTATGTTGGCTGTTATAATGTCAATCTCTCAATCCCTCTATACCTGCATTACGACAGGTTCACAGCTGCCAAATAAGCCCAAGGATTACCCTGGGTAGTTTATGTTCGCCTTCCCAGCAGAAGTCAGGGCAGGTAGAACCCCAGATTAACGACCACCTCAGGGACGGCACAACCATTTAGGCAACACCTTCCTGTGAAGTAACATTCCAGGTTTATATCATAGTGCAGAACTGAACCCAAGCTGGACACCTCAAAGGTAAGCGTGCCACCTTTGCACCATTCATTCTACCTGTCCGACTGTATCTAGATATGGGCACATTTTCACACACGGTTTGTTTTTCAGTTTTACTGCATTCAAAAGGAACATCAAGTGAGGTAGTAAGTACTATTTATTCTTTCTGCTTATTGTCTCCAACTTCACTTCAAATCGTTACCAGAAGCATTCCACGAGAAAGCCGGGAATGTAGAAATCCATGGAGTTGATCACCTTTCAGTGTTGTGTAAATTAAACGACCTGTATTGATCATGCAATGAGGTCTGGCCTGCAGCATACACAAGGCCTGAATACCTTCAACAAGATTTAGATGATTATTGAATGGTAAAACCATTGGGAACGGGAAATGCAATATTGTCCGACGCTTCAACTCGCAAAATGATTAACAAACTGGATTCTAGCGAGTTCTTTCATATTATTGCATTCGCAAGGCCAATTCAACACCAAATTTAGATTAATACTTTGAATTGTGTTGATAAAAGGAATAATCTAGAACTTGCATAGAATTGGTTCCAAAAGTAAACTCGAGAGTTCATAGAATACGACACTCCGCACAATCTGGAGAAACAGGACATGGGAAGGGTCTTTTCAACTGGAGCTTTGCATTTCTGAGCACGATCGATATCTACTACGAGCCGCCATTTTGTCTCATTCTCGATATTCCCCAACGCTGAGAGCACGAGCGGCAAATTCGATTGGTCAAGATGGCGGAAAATGACAAATTTTTTCCAAGTACTGGAAAACTGGATGTTTTTTCGAAGTGCCAACAAACAAGACAACTTGTGTTCTACAGTGTTAAAAGATATAATTCAATTGAAATAAAATGTTTTAAAGCTGTATTTAAAAAAACAAAACAATAACCGGACGTTCACCGGACGTTCAGGCACCGCATTTTACACCAACTTATTTAACACGTTTAGTTATTCGTGCCTGTTGTTTGTGTCCTTTACGCAGTCTCTGAAAACAGTAAACTTCCTGTTTGGAATGATTTTCAATTTTGTTTCACTGCCAGACAGGTAGACAGACAAACAATTACCTTGCTCCTCTGTGCGCGTGCGTGATCGGAATGACATCCTGTACGATTTGCCAAATCTCGATCCAAAGTACTGTTAAACTACAGGTTCACGTTCCGGTTTAATTTCTACAGTGTTCAAAATATAACATGCAATTGAAATGAAGTTGTTCCTCGATCATAGATACTGACGTCTGCAGACAGACAGACAGACAGAAGCAATTGATGAACCCGCTTTATGCTTTGCGCGCATGGCGTAACAGGGACAAGGCCTTAACTGAGCGGCAAGGCAAACTCGACCTTGTTTTCTTTTTCTCCAGATACAAAATCGCAGCTCATGGAGAGAACCGACGATTGATAAAAGGGAACTGTACGGATTGTGGAGAGAGAAAGGAAAAAAAATAAGCAGGTGGGTGATGGGGGAGATGTGGGAGAAAGATATAAACCTGCAAGTGAAAGGGGTGGGTGTGATGGAGAAAGTATCATCGGGAGGGAAGAAGACAACATGAGATTGTGTTGCACTGTAATCGCCATCTTGAAGCCCAGGAGATTGTCAGGGAATTTACTGGGGGACTCACAGGACTCCAACGACCGGACACAGGTTACAAAGGTCTAGTTTATTAAACTGTATTCACTTCATCCAATTACCAAAATGATACCGCATAATATAATGGATCAGGTTAACTCTTTTCGCTGGTCCTTCTCGTTCATCCGACACTCCTCGTTCGGTCAGCGCTTCACGTAGCAAGTCCTCGTTCATTCCATCGTTCCGTTGGGCAGGGCTTCTGAGGACAAGTGTACTTTACTCAACGTTTGCTCTCGTTATATCGCCAAACTGGACTTAATCTCCTCTCCGCTAATGTCCCGAGGTCATGCATCGCACCGAGTCCTGGCATCAGCTCGCTCCCCTCCTGCTGTGTAAATGGAAATCACAGCAGGGGGGGGTGCTCTAGCCTGGGGCCTTGACCAGGTGTTTCAAGAGATTACATTGTTCATACACATAAAATGTATCTGCTTTGTTACCAGGTTAATTAATAAGTTACCAGGGCCAATCAATATGTTACACTGAGTTACACTTCCACAATTCCCTCATCTTTTTGTTTTTGTTTATATTAACCATTAATCTAAACATCAATATAAGTAAACAATCAATCACTACTAGTAAACATCATTACAAGTATAAGTAAATAATCAATCACTTTGGTAATCAAATTCCCTTAGGCATACACCGTCATCCTGCAAGAATCACAAAACATTTCGTTGGTCATTGACTCCTTCCATATTGTTCAATCTATTGCATTTGCATCACAAATATATTTTCAAAACAACACTTCACCATCACCAAGATACAACAATTTCACTTCATTTTCAAGTTTTGTAAAGCATCTGCACCATCTGGCAAAAACGTTTGCCTCCACACAAATGTTGACTTTGTTTGAAAGGAAGGGCTGATCACTTGTGTTTGAATCCAGGTATGAAACATTTTCTCCTAATGTCTTCATAGCTCCTGCACTACTTCGTGTAGGATTTCGCTGTTGTGGTAACATTTCGGAGTCATAGACTGACCTTGCTCTCCTTGTAGCATTCTTGCCACTTTTTGCTGTAAACCATAGTAATTCCTGAACAAGGCCTTCACCCAGTTGTAGTCGACTTGCCTCCTCCCTTATTGTGAGTGGGCAGCAAGTATTGGTGTGACATTGATTGGCCAGCAAGATGTGGAACAGGGATGCCGGATGCATCCACAATGATGTTGGGACCATGGTGTTCAGGTCATTCATGGTCCTTACCAGGAGCAATCCAGCAGAATCGTGCACAGCTGTTGTGACAAGGGCACAGCCGTTTTTTTGCAGCTCCATGCTGGTTCCCCGGACGTTGGTGAAGTAATAACATATGTCCCCGCATTTCACAGAGGTTGCAGGTAAAATGTCGTTGTCCTGCAACTTCTGATGTGGTGAATGTTCGAAGTCTTCGAACAAGAGTAAGTGATCGCCTTTCTTTCATATGTTGCAGTGTGATCCAGGCAAATGGTCACATAAATTTCCTTGGTGAAGGTAAGCATTCATCTCCAAGTTACACGGGAGAATGTCTTCATCATTCTTTGAGAAAGAGGGTGTATGCCACGATTAACTTCATTTTTTAGCCACAAATTTTCTTTCTTTCTTCTTCCCAATTCCGTTAGCAATCCCTCCAAAATGTGATCTCGTCTTATCCTTATGTTCAGTCATATCTGAATCTGCTTTCCGCACACACTGAATCAGATAGGGTACATCTTACCATGAAATCAGCATAATCATGTATATCTTCCGACAGTTTCACATTCAACAATTTGTTGTTTTTCCTTAACACAAAAGTTATATTCATTTATATGCGTCACACAAATAATATTCAATCAGGTATGTATTTTATTACTAAACTAAGAATAGCATTGTATATGATTACAATCACAAACGGGAATACCTAATTCCCAACAACAATTTTCCCAAACCAACAAATTAAGCATAATGTATTATTACCATAATTCCTCTCCACTTTTTCTTTTCCCTCTTTTTCCTAACAGTGTGTCACTCGTGGTGATATGAGTTCATTGATATTGTAATTGACACAACTCATAACATTGTCGTTATGCCATTATCTTAATTCTACTGTTTATGTCGCCATAAAAGTCTTCCTTTTCTGGTTCCACATTTCTTTCCTCATTTGTCACTTCATGTGTTATCATCGTGTTGTTGGTTACCTTATTCAAACACACCGTCACTAAGGCTTTCAAGCAAGCCACCACTAAAACAATTGCCAATATAGCTACTAAACCAACAAACAAGTCTGCTACTCCTTGTATATATTCATATCTATGACATAGTTATATGTCGATGACATTTAACATTATATACCAAACTAACAAGCTTCCTAAAAGGTAAATAAAGAAAATCCCTTAATATGTAACATAATCAGATTATTTGACTTACCCTGATCCCCCTATCTCCCGGGGTTGAACTCAATCCCCTGGTCATGAGTGTAGTTGTGATACATTTTTTCACTCATGCTGTATTAATATCAGCAGGTAATTGTATGTCATGTAGGCAAATAAATGTCACTATTCCAAGTAGGAATATCACATGTTGAAAATGTAATGTTTATCAATGCAAGGGGTGTTAAAATGTAATTCAAATGACTGTAAATCATGACTATCATTTTTCTACCACTGAATGTTCTGCTGGGCTGCTAGGTGCAGCCTCATTTTCTGTGGGATCGTCCACCTTAGCCCCATGTGCTTGCTTGCAATGAGGGGCATGAATCCAACTTTCTATTTTGGGTCCATATTTGTTTCTATTCTTATCAATCTCCTATGGTTTATCAATTCGTTCCAAGATACCGCAACCAAAGGTTTTAACCAAAGCTCTACCAAACTATTTCCAATTTGAACAAAAATGCCAGTGAAACAATGATTCGAAGGATTAACTTCAAGGGGTCAATAAATTTATTCTATAGCCAGATCTAATTTTCCCATCCAATAGTTTGCCTTGCCACATGTCATATTATAACACCTTAATAAACCTTCGAAAAAATGTTTCCCATCTCAACAAATTTCCTTTTTTACAAATAGCCATGTGTAACTTACGTATTTAACTACAATTTCCTCTCAATTTGTTTGGCCTAACTGGCCGCAAAAGTGGCTGCCAGCATGCAGTACCGTTTTTTATCTACCAAGGAAGTGCTCGTCCACACAAGACCTCTACCAAAATGTTGTTTGTAAAAACAAATCTGGGATTTCTGATTACATGGATGCACACTCTCAGGACATTTTCAGGCTGCTGTTAACAATCCACTACGATGACTTAATTCCTTTACCCACAATCAAATAATTAGTACAAATTGAGGATATTATCCCTATCACATTCTTTTATAGATTCATTATGTTGGATCTAATTTTTTCAAATAATTTTCCACTGCTGTAAGGCGGAACAATAGCTCTCATAAGTCTTAGTAATATCGTACTTAATTTGCCCAGCAGAGAATAATTTATTTACTATCCTTTCTCATCTGTTAACCAGTGACTTTGTTTAAACTCCAGAACTGAAAACCCACAATAGTTCAAACCAGCAAAATTTTCTTTACTCTTTTCCCATATCATCTATGCCTAAAACACATCCATACATACAGCACAATTTATATGCTGATAAAATTCAAGTTTATATATATAAAATCCATGAGCAGAGTATTCTGGGAAGTCAGTGTAAGACCTCTCCCAAATTTGGATGATTTTGTACTTCCTCATTTCCTTTTATGAAGCTCATATCCATAAATAGATGTTATTCTCATATAGGGGAAGGTGGTACAAAATGGACCCCTTGGGTCATATGGACCCCTTGGTATATTCCACCAGCAGCAGCTTGTATCCTCCTACCATTTGTATCCTCCTACCTCCTACCATTTGTATCCTCCTACCTCCTATCCTCCTACCTCCTCCTTGTATCCTCCTACCTCCTACCATTCTCGGCTGCTGGTGGAATATACCAAGGGGTCCATATGACCCAAGGGGTCCATTTTGTACCACCTTCCCCTACATTCTATCAAAAAATGGAATCCCAAAATTACTCACAATTTTACTATTAATTAATGGCTGCTCATAACCCAGCACATCAAATTTTTTTATATTCCATTTCCCTTGACAAAAGAGATAATGTTCATAATCAAATTATATTTCTATTTTATTTTACGGATTCTCTGGATATTCAATCCCATCCACATATCCCAATCCCATCCACATATAACTATCCATTTCCAGACAGGCACACTGTCGGTGTCAACAATCTTGTAAGATTGATACACAAAAACACACACACACATGCATTATGCATATTTGTTTGCGTTGGAACCATTATTTACAGATCAGATGGGTGTCAATTTTATTTCAATTTCATAAAATTTGTCAATCAAATTCAAAATGCTTATAGACAAATAAACCAAAAGTCCATTCTTAGAAAACCCTTATGATGTCAAATTGAAATTACTCTTTCTGCCTTCACAATAATCTATCCAAATTTTGACTACACACCCATTTGCATGTCAGTCGACCATTGACCTATCAATCGTGCGGAACAATAGTCCGAAATTCCCACCTGATCATCATGTGACTCTTGTTACTTGGTTTGCCAACAATTGCAACGCAATTGTTCCAAACTTTGTAAATTTAAAATTGCTGTGCCCAAAATAGAAGATCCAATTTTGGCATTTGATCAATTAATTATTAATTTGTTAACAAGCAAAAAGAAAAACTAGAATCCGGGCACTCGGTAGAGCGCATACCTTCGCCGCAGCTACTGTTCTGTACTTGGCATGGGAGTGTATGCGATGTGAAACTTTATGTGAAATGCGATCGATTTTTAAAAATCAGAATTTGAGCAAATCTGTTTCATTCGTCTGTTAATATGCCTCCCCGATTGACAAATCTGCAATTTGAATTTCATTTGAGGTTGAAATGATTGCGGGAGATCGCGTTATAGTGATGACGTCTTGGATGGACATCCTCTTCTTCAGTCGCTCATAACTTTGAGTGAAATACGATCGAGTTAAAAATAGTCAGAATTTGAGCAAATCTGTTTCATTCGTTTGTTAATATGCCTCATCTCTTGACAAATCTGCAATTATAATTTTTTTTGAGGTTGAAATGATCGCGGGAGATCGCGTTATAGTGATGACGTCCTGGATGGACATCTTCTTCTTCAGTCGCTCATAACTTTGAGTGAAATACGATCGAGTTAAAAATAGTCAGAATTTGAGCAAATCTGTTTCCCAAAATCTAATCAAATGTGTCCCGTATAATAACCAATCATCCCACCAAATTTCATGCAATTCGGTTGAATACTTTTTGAGTTATGCGATTAACATACACACACACAGACATACAAATAAATACACAGCGATCAAAACATAACCTTCCGCTTTTGCGAAGGTAATGAATCATTCTTGCTCTGAAAACTTTTCAGACACAAGAATCATCGACAGTTATTCATGTTTGTCCAGTAATCTAATTTGTTGAGGCCAATCGTCATTTGGGATTTGTTGCAATGAAGGCCTAATCATTGTCTGAGGTATCGGTCAGCACTGGTACCCTTGATCTTGGTTTACCCTATTAACTTGTCTTCCTTTTGGTATACGGACATCCTCTTTTCCAATGTCCCATCCGTCCACATTTGAAACACCGGTTTCTGTCGTTGTCTGATCTGTGCACCTGTGCACTTGTATTGCTGGGCTGCATCTCTACATCCCTGAGTTGCCACTGCAATCTCTCGTTATCTCCTGAAACACGAAAAAATTCTCTGTACCGTCCTTTTTGGGGAGACAACTGGAAATCTGATGGGACAACTGTCACTTTCGTTCCTAATTTCGAGGGCAGTTGTGCATTTGTCTCCTCCACTGTATCCTGTATCCTTTTTATTTTAAGTTATAGATCCGTTATCCGTTCTTGCTGTTCCCGTTGTCTGGATTCACCATCCCAAAGATGGAATGCAAGCCAGTCTACCGTTAGATTCTGTCTCTTCCTGGCTTTCAATCTTTGTTCCAATCTTTCCAATCGACTTCGCTCGAATGTACCATCTCTTGGAAACTCCTCATCATGTCCCTTTGTCCACAAATACCAATTCTCGACCTGCCTTATAGCTTCGGCACCATAACGGTCGTACATATGATGTGTACAAGTACCTTTTTGTGGAATTTCTGGTTGTCCTTGTGTATTCTTGCAGGCTCCATTTCCCATTCTGCCTTTTATCAAAGTAGCGTTGGATGTGTTGTAGCTTGTTCCAGGTTCCTCTAAAGCTTCACTCGTACCTCCAGGAAGGATCTCTCCACCTGTTCACACGGTGATTTCCAGAGAATCTCCCTCAGCTGTGGCTTTTGCACAATCCAATCTCACAGATCAGTATTTGCAGATGAGCCGGAGGGTCAGTATGAAATGGGTGAATCCTCAGGTGTCCGCTCTGTTTGACGGGGAAATCACACAATGGTAACCGCACATATATATCTGTATATAAACTCACCACCTTGCTCAATTTTCCCAGGTTGTCTCCACATTGATAATATCTCGCAAATATATCAAAGCTTCTTTCTTGAGACCGCATTTTCATCAATCAAACAATCAATATATTCAATTCAATTTATTCAGTTCAATTTATGCAATTAAATTCAATCAATTAGATTCAATCAATTAACAATTCAATCAATTATTCAATTTCAATTAATTCATCAATATTCATCAATAAATCAAATTAATCATTTTGGATGTCTCCTTGCATAAGCCCTTTCCCCAATGATGTCAGGACAGGTCCATCCATTGACTGAGATCGAATTTCATCGGTCGTCACCTCAGATTCGTACCTCATGTCAATTGATGAATCACCGTCCTGTCCTAGGGTCATATCTGACATATTTTCCCATTTTGCCTGGTCTCCACAAATTTTCTTTGCAACCACTAAAGGCAACTCATCCTTCATTCGTGAGACAGCCAAAATGGATGGCAGATATTAAAGTTCTTTGGGAAAAATATCTCATCATTTTCCTTTTAATAGTACCCAAAATCTCTTGGCAATTTAAATTTCGTAAAACTCCTGAAATAAGACTGTAAAATTCCTTCAATCATGCTAAATTTTGAAGCTCCATCGCTTGTAACACCCAATTTATCCCATAGGGCTTGAAAGTTCTTTCCCAAGTTCATGCAATCATTCTGCATTTGAACCCTATGATATCATTCATAATAATCATCATGATTTTATAGTCATGGTCATATCATAATCATCTATTTAAAACGAACATTTCCTTTATCACCACAGTTATGTGGTATAATCAACAATAGAATAAAACTGTACATAGCAACAGGCTACCTCATGGCCACTTAGTATACCTATTGACAATAAGTCATAACAGTATCGAATAATCATTGAACAATTCAAAAATCGCTTCCACTGCTCCAGCCGCAGCATTCGTCATTTTGTCTGCTCATCCGCATGACCAAAACGAAATAAAAGGAGCTCAACCATTACACAGCGCTTTTAATGGCGCATGCCATAGAAACTCAACGCAATTTCGACTCGGCCAGAAAACGAGCAAATTTTGCAGGATGTTAACTGGAATTAGTCGTGAAAATATATCCAAAATACACAAAAATACACACCCACAAAAATAAACAACAAACCCAAACAAACCCAAGGTCGACCCTCTTACACAGTAAATTACATCATTTCAGCATCGTATTGATTGCTGAAATATTCCAGGGTTTATACATACCTTAAAAGAGGTATGCGTGGTGTTGCCCCCTCCCACGTTTATTCCAGGGTTTATACACACCTTAAAAGAGGTATGCGTGGTGTTGCCCCCTCCCACTTTTAATTCCTCATTAAATTCCTCATTAAATTCCTTATTAAATTACTCATTAAATTACTCATTAAATTACTCATTAAATTACTCATTAAATTACTCATTAAATTACTCATTAAATTACTCATTAAATTACTCATTAAATTACTCATTAAATTACTCATTAAATTACTCACATAGTTTCAGCATTGTATTGATTGCTGAAATATTCCAGGGTTTATACACACCTTAAAAGAGGTATGCGTGGTGTTGCCCCCTCCCACTTTTAATTACTCATTACATCGTTTCCATTAAAAAAAACATCGCTTCTACTGCTCCAGCCGCAGCATTTGTCACTTTGTTTGCTCATCCGCATGACCAAACCGAAATAAAAGGAGCTCAACCATTACACAGCGCTTTTAATGGCGCATGCCATAGAAACTCAACGCAATTTCGACTCGGCCAGCAAACGAGCAAATTTTGCAGGATGTTAACTGGAATTAGTCGTGAAAATATATCCAAAATACACAAGAAATACACAAAAATACACTCCCACACAAATAAACAACATTTATTCCGTTCAACAGAACAAACATTTCCTCTATCATGACACGCATGTCTTCAAAATTATATGACCAAGAGAAAAGTAAAATTAATTAAAACTGCGGGCAGTGATGATCCGGGGACCATATACCGCTCCATCCTGATTGGACGAGTGCGTGCTAGAGTCGTTAACAACGACAGTCCAGATCTGATTGTTCAAAATTTCAACTCAATCGATCGAAAAATGAACGCAGGGATGCATTTTAAAGGTGCAGTGGCACTAACTGAGTTGCCACGAATATGGCCACGAAATTGCCAATATGGCCATCACAAAATATTTTCCTTAATCAATTGGCTCATAGCATAACCAATCTGCAAGTATTTCATCCGAAGATGTATCTCTCAGGAATTTTAATTAAATAAGTCATTTATAAATCAACGAGTTAATTTATTAAATGATTAATCAATAAATCAAATTTTTCCTTGACGGCCATATCACTCGGTCAGTGTCATGTCCAAATATCAGCTTCCTTACTCAAAAGGTGCCTGAGTTAATGTAATGTAATTACTGTAATAAGATTACTGCAATTACTGTAATGATTACTGTAATTACTGTAATTACCGGAACTGTAATTAACTGTAATTACCTCAGGTAATTACTGTAATGTAATTACTGTAATGTAATAAGAAATGTAATTAATTAAATAAGTACGGGTTCCAACAACAAGTTCCAACAACAAGTTCCAACAGCAAGTTCCAACAACAAGTTCCAACAAGTTCCAACAGCAAGTTCCAACAGCAAGTTCCAACAACAAGTTCCAACAGCAAGTTCCAACAGCAAGTTCCAACAACAAGTTCCAACAGCAAGTTCCAACAACAAGTTCCAACAGCAAGTTCCAACAACAAGTTCCAACAACAAGTTCCAACAACAAGTTCCAACAACAAGTTCCAACAACAAGTTCCAACAACAAGTTCCAACAAGTTCCAACAGCAAGTTCCAACAGCAAGTTGCAACAACAAGTTCCAACAAGTTCCAACAACAAGTTCCAACAACAAGTTCCAACAACAAGTTCCAACAACAAGTTCCAACAAGTTCCAACAGCAAGTTCCAACAACAAGTTCCAACAACAAGTTCCAACAACAAGTTCCAACAGCAAGTTCCAACAACAAGTTCCAACAGCAAGTTCCAACAACAAGTTCCAACAACAAGTTCCAACAACAAGTTCCAACAGCAAGTTCCAACAGCAAGTTCCAACAGCAAGTTCCAACAAGTTCCAACAGCAAGTTCCAACAGCAAGTTGCAACAACAAGTTCCAACAAGTTCCAACAACAAGTTCCAACAACAAGTTCCAACAACAAGTTCCAACAACAAGTTCCAACAACAAGTTCCAACAAGTTCCAACAGCAAGTTCCAACAACAAGTTCCAACAACAAGTTCCAACAACAAGTTCCAACAGCAAGTTCCAACAACAAGTTCCAACAGCAAGTTCCAACAACAAGTTCCAACAACAAGTTCCAACAAGTTCCAACAACAAGTTCCAACAGCAAGTTCCAACAACAAGTTCCAACAGCAAGTTCCAACAAGTTCCAACAGCAAGTTCCAACAGCAAGTTGCAACAACAAGTTCCAACAAGTTCCAACAACAAGTTCCAACAACAAGTTCCAACAAGTTCCAACAGCAAGTTCCAACAACAAGTTCCAACAACAAGTTCCAACAACAAGTTCCAACAAGTTCCAACAGCAAGTTCCAACAGCAAGTTGCAACAACAAGTTCCAACAAGTTCCAACAACAAGTTCCAACAACAAGTTCCAACAACAAGTTCCAACAACAAGTTCCAACAAGTTCCAACAGCAAGTTCCAACAGCAAGTTGCAACAACAAGTTCCAACAAGTTCCAACAACAAGTTCCAACAACAAGTTCCAACAACAAGTTCCAACAACAAGTTCCAACAAGTTCCAACAGCAAGTTCCAACAACAAGTTCCAACAACAAGTTCCAACAACAAGTTCCAACAACAAGTTCCAACAACAAGTTCCAACAAGTTCCAACAGCAAGTTCCAACAGCAAGTTGCAACAACAAGTTCCAACAAGTTCCAACAACAAGTTCCAACAACAAGTTCCAACAACAAGTTCCAACAACAAGTTCCAACAAGTTCCAACAGCAAGTTCCAACAACAAGTTCCAACAACAAGTTCCAACACCAAGTTCCAACAGCAAGTTCCAACAACAAGTTCCAACAGCAAGTTCCAACAACAAGTTCCAACAACAAGTTCCAACAAGTTCCAACAACAAGTTCCAACAGCAAGTTCCAACAACAAGTTCCAACAGCAAGTTCCAACAAGTTCCAACAGCAAGTTCCAACAGCAAGTTGCAACAACAAGTTCCAACAAGTTCCAACAACAAGTTCCAACAACAAGTTCCAACAGCAAGTTCCAACAACAAGTTCCGACAGCAAGTTCCAACAAGTTCCAACAGCAAGTTCCAACAGCAAGTTCCAACAATTACTTTCATTTGCTATAGCAGCCCTTGTATGGGCTAAATGTAAAAAAGTATTAATCCCGTGTAATCCATCGGATTCTAAAGGTGTGTCTTTATCCTTCATCAAACTTCTCTTCTGCTTTTGTCGTTCCGCATGATCATATATCTGTGTATCATTTGCTGGTGTTGCGTTTTGTTCCCTCATTACCCCAAAATAATCCATACAACACAGAGTCCCCACTACCAGAGAACCCATTCCTAGGATAAATATCACCATTTTCAAGGAGTATCTGAAGTAGAAGTCTCTGGTTTCCCTTGATTGGTCGGCTTGTCTTGATACGGTGTTTCCCTTTGTCCCACCTGTATCCATCTGTAAAACATGTGTCTGACTATCATCTTTATCTCTGTTTGTCTCTATGTCTCTCTTTCTTTCTTTTTCTGTCTATCTCTCTCTGTCTGTCTCTCTTTCTCACTTTGTCTCACTCTGTCTATCTCTTTTTTGTCTGTCTCTCTCTATGTGTCTGACTATCATCTTTATCTCTGTTTGTCTCTATGTCTCTCTTTCTTTCTTTTTCTGTCTATCTCTCTCTGTCTGTCTCTCTTTCTCACTTTGTCTCACTCTGTCTATCTCTTTTTGTCTGTCTCTCTCTATGTGTCTGACTATCATCTTTATCTCTGTTTGTCTCTATGTCTCTCTTTCTTTCTTTTTCTGTCTATCTCTCTCTGTCTGTCTCTCTTTCTCACTTTGTCTCACTCTGTCTATCTCTTTTTGTCTGTCTCTCTCTATGTGTCTGACTATCATCTTTATCTCTGTTTGTCTCTATGTCTCTCTTTCTTTCTTTTTCTGTCTATCTCTCTCTGTCTGTCTCTCTTTCTCACTTTGTCTCTTTGGTCCATTCGCAAAGCCAAAACGAACGACCACAGAACCCTCGCCATTAATATCTATTGTAAGCGTGCCAAATCAATAAGTATCAATTTTTTCTATGAGCCTCGACCAGAGAGTGGTTGCTACTCACAAAACACCATTTCCTGTAATTATCTCTCACTAGGGCATGCCCGTACTATATATATATATCTAAAATTATATCCCCCGCCGAGCAAGTCGCTGGCTCCAAGTCGAGTGCTTTGAACAAAAAAAAGTACTCTAAACGGTGGTTTTTTATTCAACCGTGAAGCATGTCTCAAAGGCTTCTTGATGGACCTGGACAAAATTTGATGCAATTTTATTTTCTCAATCGCCATCTTTCATCATAATTCTGGACCGGCATGAGGGGGGTTGTCTGTCATGAATTTATAGGCATGGCGGGAAAACTGAAAAAAATTATTTATTTAAAACGGGTGTACACGATTGTACACGTGTACGGACGGACCTTACCGAACCGGCAAACAAGTCGCTTCATGCACATCAGTGGTGCGTTTCTACGTGGCGCGTGTCAGAAGAATTACACAGCGCAGGAAAAATACGTATTTACAGAAATCGTTAAAAAAAAAAACTCGGATAATCGCTAAAATCGTTGTGGCCGGTGTACCATATTGGAAATATATATATATATAAATATAATTCCGTTTCCCGGTTCCCTGTCGCTCGCCAAGCGCCGATCAAGTCAAGTGCTTCGAACAAGTGCAAAAAAAAAGTAGTACTTTATCCGTGTGCTGGTGGGTAAACGAGTGTACCGGCCTTACACGTCCTGGAAGCAGATCGTCCCATGGTGCACTCATGGCACGATCTTGCTCCTAGTTCATGGTAAGGCTTCTAATAACCAGCGTAGCTGGCGCATCTATTTACACAGCGCAAAAATACGTTACACTCCTCGGATTATCGTTACGTAACCTATATCGTGGTATCGGTGCGTAAAGAAGCCCCAGATCTTCTGCTCCCCCATGTATGTACCCATAACTTCCAAGTTCGTAAATCATATTGGACAAGACAAGACACACTCACCTTTTAAAGAAGACTTGCTTGTACAATTGATCGCAGCGGTGCCTCCAAGATTGTCAGGGAATTTACTGGGGGACTCACAGGACTCCAACGACCGGACACAGGTTACAAAGGTCTAGTTTATTAAACTGTATTCACTTCATCCAATTACCAAAATGATACCGCATAATATAATGGATCAGGTTAACTCTTTTCGCTGGTCCTTCTCGTTCATCCGACACTCCTCGTTCGGTCAGCGCTTCACGTAGCAAGTCCTCGTTCATTCCATCGTTCCGTCGGGCAGGGCTTCTGAGGACAAGTGTACTTTACTCAACGTTGGCTCTCGTTATATCGCCAAACTGGACTTAATCTCCTCTCCGCTAATGTCCCGAGGTCATGCATCGCACCGAGTCCTGGCATCAGCTCGCTCCCCTCCTGCTGTGTAAATGGAAATCACAGCAGGGGGGGGTGCTCTAGCCTGGGGCCTTGACCAGGTGTTTCAAGAGATTACATTGTTCATACACATAAAATGTATCTGCTTTGTTACCAGGTTAATTAATAAGTTACCAGGGCCAATCAATATGTTACACTGAGTTACACTTCCACAAGACAAAGAGTGAGATTGTACTGAATCAAGGAGACGGTTCTACAAGTAGAATAAAAGAGAAACAAGAGAGTGAGCTGAACAATAAACATGCATTTTGGTAGATTAACAAGGAGTGGGATACTGTAAAATGGTAGGTTAACAAGGAGTGGGTTATTGTGAGATGGTGGGTTAACAAGGAGTGGGATATTATAAAATGGTGGGTTAACAAGGAGTGGGATACTGTAAAATGGTAGGTTAACAAGGAGTGGGTTATTGTGAGATGGTGGGTTAACAAGGAGTGGGATATTATAAAATGGTGGGTTAACAAGGAGTTGGATACTGTAAAAAGGTAGGTTAACAAGGAGTGGGTTTTGTGAGATGGTGGGTTAACAAGGAGTGGGATATTGTAAAATGGTCGGTTAACAAGGAGTGGGATACTGTAAAATGGTAGGTTAACAAGGAGTGGAATACTGTAAAATGGTAGGTTAACAAGGAGTGGAATACTGTAAAATGGTAGGTTAACAAGGAGTGGGAAACTGTAAAATGGTATGTTAACAAGGAGTGGGATACTGTAAAATGGTAGGTTAACAAGGAGTGGGTTGTTGTGAGATGGTGGGTTAACGAGGGGGATATTGTAAAATGGTAGGTTAACAAGGAGTGGGATATTATAAAATGGTGTGTTAACAAGGAGTGGGATACTGTAAAATGGTAGGTTAACAAGGAGCATGATACTGTAAAATGGTAGGTTAACAAGGAGTGGGTTATTGTGAGATGGTGGGTTAACAAGGAGTGGGATATTGTAAAATGGTGGGTGAACAAGGAGTGGGATATTGTAAAATGGTAGGTTAACAACGAGTGGGATACTGTAAAATGGTAGGTTAACAAGGAGTGGGATATTGTAAAATGGTGGGTTAACAAGGATTGGTATATTGTAAAATGGTGGGTTAACAAGGAGTGGGATATTGTAAAATGGTCGGTTAACAAGGAGTGGGATATTGTAAAATGGTGGGTTAACAAGGAGTGGGATATTGTAAAATGGTAGGTTAACAACGAGTGGGATACTGTAAAATGGTAGGTTAACAAGGAGTGGGATATTGTAAAATGGTGGGTTAACAAGGAGTGGGATATTGTAAAATGGTCGGTTAACAAGGAGTGGGATATTGTAAAATGGTGGGTTAACAAGGAGTGGGATATTGTAAAATGGTGGGTTAACAAGGATTGGTATATTGTAAAATGGTGGGTTAACAAGGAGTGGGATATTGTAAAATGATCGGTTAACAAGGAGTGGGATATTGTAAAATGGTGGGTTAACAAAGAGTGCGATATTGTAAAATGGTGGGTTAACAAGGAGTGGGATATTGTAAAATGATGGGTTAACAAGGAGTGGGATATTGAGAAATGGTGGGTTAACAAGGAGTGGGATATTATAAAATGGTGCGTTAACAAGGAGTGGGATATTGTGAAATGGTGGGTTAACGAGTGCGATATTGTGAAATGGTGGGTTAACAAGGAGTGGGATATTGTAAAATGTTAGGTTAACAAGGAGTGGGATATTGAGAAATGGTGGGTTAACAAGGAGTGGGATATTGTGAGATGGTGGGTTAACAAGGAGTGGGATATTGAGAAATGGTGGGTTAACAAGGAGTGGGATATTGAGAAATGGTGGGTTAACAAGGAGTGGGATATTGTAAAATGTTAGGTTAACAAGGAGTGGGATATT
Source organism: Myxine glutinosa (assembly GCF_964187855.1). Taxonomy (NCBI): domain Eukaryota; kingdom Metazoa; phylum Chordata; class Myxini; order Myxiniformes; family Myxinidae; genus Myxine; species Myxine glutinosa. The sequence goes on along the minus strand of NW_027616446.1, from coordinate 119,697 downwards.
GAGAAATGGTGTGCTAACAAGGAGTGGGATACTGTAAGATGGTGGGTTAACAAGGAGTGGGATATTGTGAGATGGTGGGTTAACAAGGAGTGGGATATTGTGAGATGGTGGATTAACAAGGAGTGGGATATTGTGAGATGGTGGGTTAACAAGGAGTGGGATATTGTGAGATGGTGGATTAACAAGGAGTGGGATATTGTGAGATGGTGGGTTAACAAGGAGTGGGATATTGTGAGATGGTGGAGGGGCGGATCCAGAGGGGGTTCATTTGGTGAACGTGAACCCCCCTCGCCCCCATCTGCCCCTACCTCTTCCGCCATCTGGAATAAACATGAAATGGTGGGTTAACAAGGTTGAGTGTGTAACAAGGAAGAACAACAACACAACAGGCATTTTAAAAGGCCATTTTCCCTGCAAGAGCGGGGGTTAGCCTTGTGTGACAAGGAAGAATTGGTTCGATTTTGGTGAAGATCCGAATACGGATCCAGATACGATAATTATATAATTATATAATTGATTATTCACCATCGGGTGATAGGTTTAATAAATAGCACCGCAAAGCGGGCCTAACCCCTCCGCCCATGCATGGTGAAAGGAAGCATTGATGTGAAGGAGCTGGGGCTCCCACGTCGATCGGAAGAATGGACGCGACAAAAAGCTGGAATTCATCCGAGTTGCTTTAATCAAACCAAACACTCAGGCACTCTGAAAAGCCCGTTTATCGGGCAGCAATATATATACATATTATCCCGGAGCGTTTGCCCAGGAAAGGCGAGAGGGGGCGTGGCCCAGCGTCCTGGCTGCGGCCTGGCAAGTTGAGGGCGAGCCTGCCCGGGCGTCCTGGACGAGCCCGGCATGGTGATCGCTCCGCGTCCTTGATAGGTGCAAGGCGATTGTGAAAACCCAGCGGTAGCCTCTACAGATGATCATTTGTTATTTGAAGCGAAGTTGTATACCGAGTAGGATTTTGCAGAAAAGAAATTTCATGATAGTGGCGATGTGTGGATATAATTATTGAACAGAACGATTCAAAAAGATATGGCAGCTGCATGTGGGAGCATATAACACTATAACAGCATGATTGAATATAGATAGGAGTGGGTTATAAATTCATAGGGAGCAGCCAAAGAAGACCATAGAAAAGGATACCTTTAACTTTGAATTAATGTCAATGAACCATTGAATATTTCTATTGCAGCATGCATCGTGGCCAAATGTTTGTCTGTTCACTAACATCTTGGCTACATTGTATAAGTCTCTGACCAGACTCCTGGGGTTCAGAACATTTGTCTCTTCACTCACGTTTTGGGTTCATCGTATAACTCTCTGGAATTATAATTTCATCTCCAACTACACACTGAATTCATGCAACTGATTCTTCTCTGTGTTGTCTGCGTCTATAGTGTCTGGATGAGAGAAACTTACAGGTATCATGGCAATATGTTTGTTTAATCGTGTAGACAACAAGAAATTGCTTTGTGATAGGAATAATATGTTTCATGAACACCTGTGTGTATTTTGGGAGCCGGAATATTTGAATAAATGTGGTCAATAGTAGTCTGGTAGTCTGTTGTATAACTTGTGATGAGATGGTTAAAGTTATGCTGTTTGAGAAATGTGAAGAGCTGGCGACTTTGTGGTGATTGATGTGAATTGTCGATGTTGAAGTCTCCAAGTAGAACTGTTGGTGTGTTTTGTAGATTTTCGCCATTCTGCTCGAAATTGACAGAAACCAATTTCAAGATGGCTGCCGTGGCGGCCATATTGAAAATCGCAGCACGCCCAGGAACTTTCCTCTACTCAACCCCAACACACACTGCAAAAATGGATTTAATCGGACAAGCCGTTCTGCTCGAAATTGACGGAAACCAAAAGTTGATGGACGCCCGGATGGCTGCCGTGGCGGCCATATTGAAAATCGCAGCGCGCCCATTTTCAAAAGGAGCCTTAATCTACTCAACCCCAACACACACTGCAAAAATGGATTTAATCGGACAAGCCGTTCTGCTTGAAATTGACGGAAACCAAAAGTTGACGGATGCCCGGACGACGCCTGTGACGACAATACCCCTTAGCCCAATTTGGGCTGAGGGGTGAAAACGATATACAGCATGATATCTCAAAAGGTTGTGGACGTTTTATAACTAAACTTCGGTTTATCAGTGGGATACAAAACGTAAACTGTTCAACCTGGCAGAGGTATGCTCCCTACCTAGTGCTGTTCGTGTCTGTCACATGATCGTCGTGCGAGATCTCATTGGACAATCGCGTTCATCTTTTTCTTTCACGCAGCAATTAATCCAAGCCAGGTAACATTTCTCCTCTAGCTCTGTGTTAATTCCTGATACGCAGTGTTTAGATTTGTTGTAAAATATTGTCATTTAACATGACATTTATTTCAATGCCGCATTATGGTAATTTGTCATTTTTGTGACTTGGGATGAATGTGCTTCACATAATCCGTTGATATTATTGATCAGACCCTCCCCTACTCTCAAAGGGGTCAATTTAAATCGTTCCCATGACTGGCCTGCACGTTTCCCCACAATGTATGCAAATTTTGGTGGAGATCTGCCAAGCCCTTTTCAATTCGACATAGTACGTACTCACATATGGAATGGGGTATTTTCGTTTAATGCATAAACAAAGCTGTGCTGCAAGTTCTGATACACAACGTGTCTCTGTCTCTATATCTCTGTCTGTCTGTCTGTCTCGCTGTCTGTCTGGCTCTCCATGATCTCCTCCTAAACTCCTTTGCCATACAGTACCTTCCCCAAAATAACAATCGCCCTTGCCCTCCTACTTACCCCATATTTTCCTTTTCTCAATTACCTGCCCTTGCACACACAATGACTGATGATGTAAGTCTGATAGAGTGTGTTGGTTCCTCAGAAGCAGTTTCTTGGCCTGGGGTCATGCTGGGAGGTTTGCCATCCCTCTCCCAGCAGTAGTTGGGGCAGGAGTTGGTAGTTTGTTCATGGTGCCCAGGATAGCTCGCCTACTCTTCACAATGGACACCGTGGGATCTTTAACCTCCACAAACCAGTAGACGGTATGCCTAGTTTAACATCCCTGCTGCACACATATTGATGAATGGCCGTGCCTGTGAAACACCGGGATGACAGTTTATAGCTGAGTTGGGATTCTAACCCAGGCTAGAGAGCTTTAGAGGTGAGAGTGTGTAAACCCAGGCTAGCCGGCTGTCCTGCGAGGCCTGCATACACAATCTGTGCAAGTATAAAGTCTATTGTTAATTCAACATATCTCAGGATTATTGGGTATTTGAATTATTGAGTAATTATCTCCCCCACCCCCTCTCTACCCCCAATCCCACAAATGGCCTTATTTTGATCAATCATGACAAATTGAATTACCAATTTATTTTTACGAGAGTTAAAGTCCAAGTGCACATCATATTGAATATATGACATAACCACCCCCAAAACTGTTCAACATACCCTAAAACAACGGACTGCAAGTGGAAATGAAATCCGACACATACCATGCTACTCCTGGCTCTGGGGGGTTGCTTGTGTACATCTCTCTTCTACGGCCAAACTTTTGATTTTCCTGTTCTATATGTTGAGACCCTTGGAAAAAATCTGGGTAACACTCCCAGATCAAGTACGTTTTTTCTGCACACCCCAATACGTGATTATGACTTGAGGCCAATTAGCCGAAATAGCAAAATTCAGTTTTCATGGAATAATTCAAGAGTAGGCAGCTTTAGATTCAAATGTAACATTTATTTATCATGTTTAGACATAACTAACACATTTTTAGCATGGTTCAATACTATAAACTGTCTTTTTTAGAAAAAAAAACCCGTCATTTAGCTTTTTTTTCTCCAAAAATCACTTTCAGTTTGATAGGCGCTCAAAATCCGATCACCTCTCATACACCCAATTATGTCGATAAAGCAGCCAAAATTTGTCAGAAGCTTCCTTATGAAGCCCTTTAATAGGGATAAACATGGGTTTCTTTGTGGCTTATCAGTCTTTCACATTTTATATTTTCAGCATATGGTCCGACCTTGCCGATTTTTACAGCCGTACAAACGTAACTAATATCCATTTTTTGTTTTTCAGGCGTGGCCGCTGACGATGGAGTCTGTTACTCTCTCAGGACCGCCCGAAGACAGTTCGTTTGATGCGACAAACTGCATCATCTGCCAGAAAAGCGCGGGGGATAAAACTGAGCACAACTAATGGTTGCAAAAGGATACGAGAAGCAAGTTACATCCACAATGATCAAGTTTCCAAACGGCTTAAGCTGGTTAAAGGAGATGGGTTTGTTTATCATGTGACCAATGACTGTTACAAAAAATACACCATGACTTCAGTTCTCAATAGGAAAAGGAAGAGTCTCGCTGTATGCCAAGACCTGTCCCGTTCGGAGCAGGAAGAAGATAGAAGTACTTGTTCTAAGGCCGTCCGACATCCACCGAATACAGAGACGTCCACAACAGCCTTACGTCAAGTGAAGTGTATTATCTGTGACAGTAAATCACACAAACAACAGTACACGAAATATCGCATTAGTGAATCAGGCCGTGCTTCAGCCTTTCTGGCTGCGACAAACATCTTTCAAGATGATGTGTTCACCCGAACGTGCGACCTTCAAGATGCGCATTCTGTGTTTGGAGCAGATCTGTACTACCACAGGGACTGCATGACTAAATACTTGTATAAGTATGACTCGTGATAAAGCTTCCATACCAAAAGTGTCTGAGAAACAGCTTGCTTGGAATCAGGTTGTTAAAGAGTTAGAGCAAGGCCTAAAAGAAGGGAGGGGTTATGAACTTAGTGCTATCAGAGACTCTTTGAACAATATTGATGACAAATGTAACTTTCGTAATAGAGATGTAAAAGTTTTCTTGTTGAACACTTTTGGTAATGAGATTGATTTTACATATCCCAGTTCGTTCAAAAACTCAATGATGGTATTCAGTGTTCCAAAGAAAGTGTTAGCTGAGCGCATTCGTTCCCTTGATCCTGTTCAGGTATGCGCTGGTGTGATTAGGAAGGCTCTAGATGAGTATGATTTTGGCCTTGACGATAGCTTTTGTGATGCGCATGATCTAAAGCATTCCTTGAGCGAGATGAATATCCCTGAACCTGTACTACGTTTTTTCAGTCATTTGTACAATTTCAATCCTGACACATATGCAAAAGCAGCCGAAGCTGTCATGACAGAAAGTGATGAACCAGTTGATGAGGATGAAGAAGATGATGATGACTACGATACCGGTAGCAAGCCATCAGGTAACAGCCTCTCCACACAGCGTTGCAGAAAGATACAATCTGTCTTCCAAGTCATGCACTATATCCATCACTGCGGTAGAAAGAGAACTCCAATGCATATTATGAATGCGGAATCAGTTCATGGTCTTGGGCGTGGTGGCAAAATTGTAACTACAGTTCTAAACCACGGAGGACTAGCAATCAGCTACCCGGAGCTGCGTAGGTACCAACATGACCTTGCCACGTTTACAGCACAGCACAACAACGATCGCGTTTCACTGCCGTCACACTTTGATCCTGGGCAATTCACCTCCGGTGCAATTGACAACTGGGACCATGAGGGGGCAAATGTATCTGAACATGACACTGTGACTGTTCTCTACCAAGACAAACCCCCGTCGTCGACCAGTAAACCAAAGATTTCTGACACGCAGGTCACACATGGTCCACAGTCATTCAGTTTAATATTAAAATGCCAGGTACTGTCCGACTTTCACAAGCCTGCACGCCGTGCTGACATCCCAGCAACTTACAAAGTGGCCGAACTGCCTTACACTTCCTCCGAAGCCGATGCAGCAAAACTGAAGGATATTTCTTGGTCCCTCGCACGCTTGAACGTCATGCATGATGAAGTGTCCATCTACCCCGAGTCACAAACAATGCCATCTTGGAGTGCTAGCAACTCTGTTTGGACGGAGGAGGCCATCCCATTAAAGAATCTTGCATTTGTGCCTGTTCTGCCGCATCCAGTTACAGAGTACGCGACAGTTTATACGGCTATGAAGAACTTTATGGACATTGGTTCTCAGCTGACTCAAAATGAGATACCAATGTATTGTGATGAAGGTGTTTATTGCATCGTCCGTGATATACAACTGCTGAGACCAGAGGAATTCAGGACCCTGGTTCCATGCCTGGGAACGTTTCACTTAGTGAAAACTGTTTTGAAATGTATTGGCAAACTCCTGGATGGAAGTGGCGCGGACATCACATGGTTGCAGGCTGGTGTTTTTGGTCCAACTGTCATCGAGAATTCTGTTCTACATGGAGGTCACTACAGCCGCTGTCTTGAGGGTATGCAGCTCCTTGCTGAAGCCTTTGAACGCCTCCAGTACAAAGAATTCTTCTCCGAGAAAGGCATCGACCAATATACACATGAGCTTGCCATCCTGACGAACCTCCAGTCTAGTGTCAAGGAGAAATGCATCACAGATAGTCAGAAGTATATGGTTCAGTTTGCTGATGCATCAAAAACGTTGGTCGAAGATTTGAACAGATTCATCCAAACACGGTCTGATACCAATGAAAACTTCAAGTTCTGGACTCAGTTCTTGCAAATGATGGATATTGTCCGTGATCTGTTGAGAGCTGATCGTGAAGGGATTTGGGAACTGCATCTTGACGCTGTCCAGCGTGCATTGAACCTGTTTGCGGCATTCGATTCGACCAACTACTTGCGATGGTGTTCTCTCTACCTTGAAGACATGCGACGTCTACCTGAGACTGCACCATCAGTTCATGAACAATTTGCCAAAGGCAATTTTTCAATCAGAGAGATACCTGGCCGATTCACCGCTGTTGGAGGAGACCAGAAATTAGAGCAAAGCATTAACCTTTCATCTAAGTGCAGCGATAGAGTCATTGGACATGCAATGCAAAAACAGTATGTCGCCCAGTGGGACCTAATATACCATGAAATGATGGCAGTGAAGAACCTACATCGGCAATACAGTGATGTGATTGACAGGACACATGAGACTTACAGCCACCACGAATCATCTCAAGCCACAACGAACCGCAAAGAAGGACATATTCAGGAGATGATGAGATTCATTGAAGAGAAGGGGTCCCCTCTGTCTCTAGACGCTTCCAAAACACTACAAAACTTTGTGACAAAAGAGGTTATGTCCGATGATATAAAAACTGACATGCTCAATGCCTTTTCAAAAGGAAAAGAGAAGTACCTGAAATTCAGAAAGGAAAGGTTTGTCACCAAGACTGAACGAATAAGCAGTACCATTCACCACACAAACTTGAAGACGATGAAAACTCTTCGAAAGAAGCCACAGAAGACTACCAAGACGACAGTGAAGGAGATGAACATCGCTGAGAGAAACATAGAAATAGCTCGGGAGCGTGGCCTCACCACTGATGATCTCTTAAAGTACGATGTTGTTCCCTCCCCAGTGTTGTTTGATGATGCAGGAATGATGACTAAACCAGCAAAGAGCCAGCTACTGAAGGAGTTGGAGACGCACCTAAAACCGGAAGAATTTACATATAGTCATCGGAAAGACGCATCATTTGTAGTTGACATCATGGCCACAATCCGAAAGGTTAATGTTACGAAACTCTCCAAATTCAATGACCTTCTATCAAATTTCATGTCATTTTCGGCCATATATCATCGGTTTGGGCAGACTGACTATGTCTTTGACATGTATTCTGATGATCCATCAATGAAGGACAGCGAGAGGAAAAGGCGAAGTGACACTCTACCCATCGAATATACTTCAATAGAGCCATCAACACCACTACCTAAGGATATGAACACATTCTGGCCTTCCATCAACAACAAACTTCTCCTTGAAAAACTGATCTGCAGCCATGTTCGTTCAAATATTGCAAATACCGGTCAGTACCCAACTGTACTCGGACAGGTGACAAGAGAGAACGAGGATTGGAAATGTATGAAAATGCACAACGGAGATGAGAGCGCACTGGTACACCTTCAATCCACATTTGAAGAGGCGGATCTTCGCATACTCCTTCATGTTTTGGACGCGCTCAAAGAAGGACACAAAATATGTGTTGTCATCTCCAATGATACTGATGTAGTTGTTGCCTTGCTCCACCACATGCCTGTCTTTCTCCAACATGACCTAGAGGAGCTGTGGGTACGAGCTGGAGTTGGAGATAGCACTCGGTATGTGCCCCTTCATACCTTGTTCGAGCGCATCGGATGTCAACTCTGTGCTGTTCTTCCTGCCGTACACAGTCTTACAGGATGTGATATCACTAGCAAAGTTGGGACCAAGAAAGCCACCTTGAATGCCGAGCCAGAAAGGTTATTGAAGCACTTTGGAGGGTTGCCGACCCTTTCTCAGCCTTTGATCAAGAATGCAGAATCCTACTTGGTCAAAGTACTGAAACCAAAAAGCGATGCGAATAAATTTTCGAACTTGCGTGCGGAGATCTTCCATCATGTCAAAGGGAGTTCTCATCACAACCTGCCACCAACCAGCCAAGGTCTCCTGCCACACATGAAGCGTAGCTTTTTCAATGCCTACAATATCATGCATGCTTTGGAGCTTCATCAAGATTCTGAAAATGTGATCGCACTTAAGCCAGAGGATTGTGGTTATACGCATGACAAGGAACAGCTGATACCTGAGACAACGTGGAAAACTCTAGAATCACATTGGACAGTTGTCTGTTCATGCACTAAGTGTGCCAGGTCAACATGCCCCTGTAGGACCGCCATAATCAAATGTGTAAATTTTTGTCATTGCAAAAAGGCTTCCCCTGATGCCTGCAAGAATCCTGTCGCTTGATAAAGAGTACATGTATTGAAGTTGCACGGGTGGTAAATGGTGGTAATTGACAGCACGCGCTTCCTTGTTATGACAGTTATATTGGGTTTGTGGACATGTTATGATTTTAATTCATGAATCCTTAAGCTATGTAAGTGTAATAGTTTTGCTTAAGCTGAATTTTGAGCGAAATTTAGTCAACATCATTGCCAGGAGGTGTTTGGCGGCCATTTTGAAATTATGCAAATTAGGTGTATTCAAAAGGGGTTGATTATGGTTCCAATGAATAGCTTGCTATCAAAAACCCATACATAGACACCAAAATCAGCCGAATATCACACTTACTTCTAAAGTTAGACCAATTTAACCAATTTTGGTTTATACCGCTTTTTGGGGTAGGGGTAACCTTTGTTAACATTTGACCCCACTGTCACTATACAATATAATGAATCATAAATATGATGCATGGAATTATTAAAGGGCTTCATAAGGAAGCTTCTGACAAATTTTGGTTGCTTTATCTACATAATTGGGTGTATGAGAGGTGATCGGATTTTGAGCGCCTTTCAAACTGAAAGTGATTTTTGGAGAAAAAGAAGCTAAATGACGTGTTTTTTTTTCCTAAAAAAGACAGTTTATAGTATTGAACCATGCTAAAAATGTGTTAGTTATGTCTAAACATGATAAATAAATGTTACATTTGAATCTAAAGCTGCCTACTCTTGAATTATTCCATGAAAACTGAATTTGGCTATTTCGGCTAATTGGCCTCAAGTCATAATCACGTATTGGGGTGTGCAGAAAAAACGTACTTGATCTGGGAGTGTTACCCAGATTTTTTCCAAGGGTCTCAACATATAGAACAGGAAAATCAAAAGTTTTGCCGTAGAAGAGAGATGTACACAAGCATCCCCCCAGAGCCTATACAATGCTGTTCACCCCAGAAGATGAAGCGACGCTTGCTGCTCGAATCCTCTTCACATCCTCCTCTTTCTGCTTCACTTCATCCGAATAAGCCTGAATGTTCACGTTCACCTGCTTTTGATCACGTCCTTCCTGTTCTCCTGAATCTAGGGAAATAATCATACAATGTTAAACCACCTTTAGGTTCATAAAGGGTTCAAGGTTCATACAACTTGCTTTTTTTGTTGATTAACATTGTATGAAATAATCATACAATGTTAATCAACAAAAAGCAAGATGTATGAACCTAGCACCTTATTGTACTCTCAAATGTCATCTACCTGGCGAATAACACAACATCTAGGTAGACAATGAACATCTTGCTCTACAAAGTGTGCACAACTTAAATTTAAATGGTCACATGACACATGTGATGCAACACACCACTCCTTTTAAGCTGTCTTTTGTCATCTGTTCTGAGGATGTCGGCAGAGCTGCCCTCATCAGTAGTGGTTTCAACCTCGTGCACCATTGGTTTCTGGACATAAAAAATCAACCAGAAGCGTGCACTGGCATTAAATATTGACAAGAGAAAGCAGGGCGGGCAGAATACCCACTTCCTGGCTGCCATTAGTAATATGGCCGAGCATTTATGGATTGTTCATTTGCCATGGCCATTCTCCTGGGATTATGTTCATTTACAGAACATTACAGATCAACTCCTGAATAGTGTGTTGGACTCGAGTCCACAGTCTCTGGGATGAAAAGCCAGTGGGAACAATATGGCACCATAACCCATCAAACGTTACATCAATAACGCAGACAAGCTCACCAAGCAAGAAGACTTCAGAAAGAGGATAAAAACGTTGTTTTCAGTAAAATCTTCTCAAAATAAAACAACTTTTCATTTTGAGTATTTAAAAATAAGCCACAAGAACTACCAATCCATATTAACCACGAAACAACAATTTTTTATGCAATTTGCAATCAGAAGAACAATCAATCTCAGATGTTGAAAATTTTTCCACAAAAAGAATATTCCATTACACACACACACACACACACACACACACACACACACACACACACACACACACACACACACACACACACACACACACACACACACACACACACACACCTGAACTTAAGATGGATTAAATTGAGATTTGTTTTGTTATTGATCTACACATAATACCCCATAATGTCAAAGTCGATTTTTTTTTTTGACAATTTTTTGCAAAATAATTAAAAATGAAAAGCAGAAATGTCTCGAGTCAATAAGTATTCATCCCCTTTGCTATGACATTCCAAATTGAGCTCAGGTGCATCTAATTTCCTTTGATCATCCTTCAGACATCTCTACAACTTCAAATTGGAGTCCGCACAATTAAATTGATTTTACATGATTTAGAAAGAAACACCTGTCCATATAAGGTCTCACAGTTGACAGTGAATGTCAGAGCATAAACTCTACCAGGAAGTCCAAGGAACTGTTCGTATAACTCAGATATAGAATTGTGAGGAGGCAGAGATCTGGGGAAGGGGATAAAACAATTTATATTGTTGAAAGTTTCCAAGAGCACAGTGAGCTCCATCGTTAGGAAATGGAAAGAATATCGAACTACCCAGACACTTCCTAGAGCTGGCCGTCCGACCAAACTGAGCAACCGGGCAAGAAGGACTTTGATCAGGGAGGCGACCAACAACCCAATGGCACACTGACAGAACTACAGAGTTCCTTGGCTGAGATGGGAGAACTTGCTGGAAGGACAACAGTCTCTGCAGAACCTCACAAATCTAGGCTTTATTGGAGAGTGGCAAGATGCAAGTCACTCCTGAGAAAAGGCACATGAAAGGACGCCTGGAGCTTACAAAAAGGCAAGTGAAAAACTCAGACCATCAGGCAAAATATTCCGTTGCCTGACGAGAAGAAAATTGAGCTCTTTGGCCTGAATGCAAAGCGCTATGTCTGGCAGAAAACGAGCAGAACGCATCTAACACCATCCCTACTGTGAAGCATCATACTATGGAGATGCTTTTCAGTGATGAGGATTGGGAGACTCGTAAGTATATAAGGATTGATGTACGGAGCCAAATACAGACATATATTTGAGAAGAACCTGCTTCGGAGTGCAAAATAACCTGGACTGCGGTGAAGATTTTATGTTCCAACAGGACGATGACCCCCAGCATTCAGCCAAAGCAACACTGGAATGGTTTCTGAACAAGAATGTGAAAGTCCTTGAGTGGCCCAGACAAAGCCCAGACATGAATCCCATTGAGAATCTGTGGAAAAGACTTGAAGATTGCTGTTCACTGATGCTCTCTTTTAGACTCGACAGAGCTTGAGCAAATCTACAAGGAAGAATGAGAGAAACTCCATATATCCAGATGTGCAAAGCTGATATAGACAAACCCAGGAAGACTTGGAGCTGTAATCGCTGCCAAAGGCGCTTCTACGAAGTATTGACTCAGGGGCTGAATACTTATATAAATTAGATATTTCTGTATTTCATTTTCAATTGCTCTTTTAGAAATTCTAAAAAAGGGAAATGCCACTGACATTATGAGGTATTTTGTTAGTGACAAAAAAAAATCTATTTTTAATTCAGGCTGTTACACAACAAAATGTGAAAAAAAAAAATCAAGGGTAAAACACTTTTTGAAGGCAATGTGTATTTAAAAACAAAACAAGTAAAATAAAATGCAACTCAGTAAAACAAACCTGCATTCCCAAACTGCAGCCATTTTGCGACAACTTTTGTCCCAGTGCCACCAATTTGTTCAGAGCAATCCATTCCACTCTTGGATGTGGGCAACTCGACGGTAGCGGCCATGTCCTTATCGTCACTCACTTCCAGACGACACGTGGCCCAACTACTTTCATCGGCATCAAGCAAAACCTCATCAGGGCAGGACTCAAGCTTTACCAGAGAAGAGGGAACAGATGTTAACTTTGTGTATTTCTCTTGTCCTTGAGGCAAAACGATGGCGTTCCAAATGAGAATGTCTCTCTCAGCCCCACCTTCTGGTTTTCCATTTTCTCCATGCACAAAATCTTCCATCAATGCGCTGTCAGTGCTACGGGAGGATCCTGGACTCTCGGGTATTGAAGGTAGTGCATCGACGGAGCCCTGCATGTCACAGTCGCTTTGTTGTAGTGCCAAGCTTGGGAAACCAATGTCTTTTTCAATATCTGAAAAACTGACCGTCTCCAAATCAACTTCAGGGGTCTCAGTCACGGTGTCAACATCCTCAACACTGAACATCTCTTGCACTGCTGCATGTTCAACAATGTCTGCAACCTTGTGCTTGCAGGGTTGGTTTGATTCATTGCCGTTAGCCACCAAATGCAGCCGATTGGTTTTGGAAGCTATGCCCGCCATAGTATCGAGTTCCTCTACTACGTTGGTGCCATTATTCTGTACGAGTGGTTCATTTTCATCCTGATGATGTGTTTGTGGAACTGTGACGACGTTCTCATAGTTTCCACTACTCCTGCTTTTTAGGCTCCATACCTCACAAACGTTCTCCATTGAAGCTTTGCAATTTAAAATTTTGGTCACGGGACCTAGTCTACCTTTGCTTGATACATTGCAACTCGAGGTCTCGCAGCTCCCATCACTGACATTGTGGGCAATTTGTGTCTCAGTGACTTTGAAATTCGGAAGACTTTTCAGAACATCATCATCATTATTATCTTCTGATCGTGACTGCTGCAAGCAACCCCAAAATGGTCCTAAAGCAAGAAGAGAGTCTCGTTTTAAGGAGGAACCCCTTGTAGACCCACTGACTATTCTGTGCTGCTTCTGAGGGGTCTTACTATTCCAGGTCTTATTACCGTCATAGGAATGTGTACCGTTAGATGGGAAGCCCTTACTGGACTCCGAAGAATCGTGCAAAGACCGACGTTCATTGTGATTTCCAGAATCACGGCTCCATTGTCCGAAGCTATAACGCTGTCGATGCAATGTAAAAGAAAAAGCACGAAATATTCCACGTTTCTTGGTCCCCATTTGTTTTCCTCAATACAAGGGGCTGAAACAGGGTGAGAAGGACGAATCAGACATTGTGCAGGAGGACTGAGGCCTTCGGGGTCTGCGCAGAATGGATCCCGTTGATTGGAGCCAATGTAAGATAACTTGGGCAGGTGAGATGCAATTGAGGCCTTATGGGTCGCCTTGTCTTTGTCACCCATGGCAACTCAAATTTCCAGAGTCCACAGAGCAGAGAGCATGTTCGTCTTGTGTTTTCCTCAAACATGTATGCTTCCTGCATTGCAGACACAAAACATGAAAAAAAAATTAGAGAGTGCAGACCCTCGCCAGGATGTGTTTGTGTGGCGTTTTTGTGTGGTATATAATAGCTGCTGCGTTTGCGTGGTTTATTGACAGATTTGTGTTCAATCCAATATGGCTGCCAAACACGTGGCCGATGATTTAATTCTCCCATACAATTTTTGTGTATATCACGCTCAAGAAACTTCAAACTGATCGAATCAAACGTTCTACTTGTCTAATATCACAATAATGAAGGCACTGATGACATCATCACAAATATATGTTATTCTTCATTGGGAGTACTTAACAATAAGCCACGTTTCAATTTATTCCATACGTCGGTTTTGTGAATATAGATGTGCAAAGTTTTTGATTTTTCCAAGATGGCACCCATACCACGTGACCTATGACGTCATAATCATTATAAAACTCTATTGGATGGTGAACATTTCTTGGCAACCGGACCAACGGTTGCAGAGAAAAGCATGCTCACGTTCTGTGAGGACAAACAGACAGATAGACAAACAAAATGGTAAACAGGCAAAGAAACAGATAAACAGACAAACAAACAGGTAACCAAACAAACAGGTAAACAAACAAACAAACAAGTAAAGATACAGTCAAAGTGCACCGCCCCCATGCCAAATAATGATATATCCTACAGTGCGGCATTGCCGGGTCGCCTCGGGCGCCCAGCAATACCGCGGTGCAGCTCTCAGAGAGTGCATTGGGAGGGAGAGGTGTACAATAATTGATTGATTAATTGCACAATTAAAATCAATAAAAGATTATCATAAAATATTTTCTCAATCAATTGGCTAATAGCATAACTAAACCACTAGTGCTTCATCCGAAGATGTATCTTTTAGAAATTTAATTAAATAATTCATTAATAAAAAAATAAATAATTAATTGATTAATCAATAAATTATTAATCGATTAAATTATTAATCAATAAATCAAAAATATCCTTTATAGCCACATCACCTGGTCACTGTCATGTCCAAATATTAGCTTCCTAGCTCAAAAGGTGCCTGAGATATTGCCCAGATGAGAAAGAAAATAAATAAATGATTATAATGAAAAGAAATAAATAATAATCATAAAAAAATTAAATAGTTAATCAATTGGCTCATAGAATACATAAACCACCACCATTTCATCGGAATCTGTAACTTAATTTTTTTAAATTAATTAAATCATTCATTGAATAATTAAATAATTAATCGATTAATTAATTAATCAATAAATAAAAAATACCTTTTACAGCCAAATCACTTGGTCATTGGCATGCCCAAATATCAGCTTCCGAACTCAAAAGATGCCTGAGATAATGGTCAGCAGAGAAAGGAAATTTAATTAATTAAAGAAGTACTTAATTAATCGCTAATAATTAAATAACTCCTCAATTAATTGATTAATCAAAAAACAAAAAATACTGTTTTTGACAAAGGACGTGCTCACTATTGTGCCGAAATTTCAGCTTCCTAGCTCAAAGGATGGCTGAGATATCGCACGGACAAACAAACAAACAAACAAGAAAGAAAACAAGTACACATACATTCAAAGTACACCGCCCCATGCCAAATAATTAAATATGCCGCAGTGCAGCTCATTGAGGCTGCATTGGGAGGGAGAGGTGTACATTAATTGATTGATTAATTGTATAATTAAAATCAATAAAAGATTATCACAAAATTTTTTCATAATCAATTGGCTAATCGCATAACTAAACCACTAGTGCTTCATCAGAAGATGTATCGTTTAGAAATTTAATTAAATAAGTCATTTATAAAAAATTAAATAATTAATTGATTGCTCAAAAAATAATTAATCGATTAATCAATAAATAATTAATAGATGAAATGATTAATCAATAAATCAAAAATATCCTTCATAGCCACATCACTTGGTCACTCATGTCCAAATATTAGCTTCCCAGCTCAAAAGGTGCCTGAGATATTGGCCAAATGAGAAAGAAAATAAATAAATGATTAATAATGAAAATAAATAAATAATAATCATAAAAAAATTAAATTATTAATCAATTTGGTCAGAGAACACATAAACTACCACTATTTCATCAAAATCTGTAACTTAAAAAAATTTTTTTTTTTGGTCATTAATCGAATAATTAAATAATTAATCGATTAATTGATTAATTAATAAATCAAAAATATCCTTTGCAGCCAAATCACCTGGTCATTGGCATGTCCAAATATCAGCTTCCTAACTCAAAAGGTGCCTGAGTTAATGGTCAGAAGAGAAAGGAAATTTGATTAATTAAATAAGTACTTAATTAATCGCTAATAATTAAATAACTCCTCAATTTATTGATTAATTTAAAAAAAAATACCGTTTTTGACAAAGGACTTGCTCACTATTGTGCCGAAATTTCAGCTTCCTCGCTCAAAGGATGGCTGAGATATCGTCCAGACAACCAAGAAAGAAAACAAGAAAGAAAACAAGAAAGAAAACAAACAAGAAAACAAATAAGAAAACAAACAAGAATCCAGAGTGAAAACTGAGTACTCTCTTTCAGCATGCGTCACTGCCGAGCCCCCTTTGGTGCCCGGCAATGACGATTTGCAATGCCTGTAGATGGCATAGGAAAGGAGCGGTGTACAACAAGAAAACAAGAAACCAGAGTGAAAACTGAGTACTCTCTTTCAGTGTGCGTCACTGCCGAGCCCCCTTTGGTGCCCGGCAATGACGATTTGCAATGCCTGGAGATGGCATAGGAAAGGAGCGGTGTACAACAAGAAACCAGAGTGAAAACTGAGTACTCTCTTTCAGCGTGCGTCACTGCCGAGCCCCCTTTGGTGCCCGGCAATGACGATTTGCAATGCTTGGAGATGGCAGAGGAAAGGAGCGGTGTACAACAAGTACAAATACATTCAAAGTGCACCGCCCCATGCCAAATAATTAAATATGCTGCAGCGCGGCATTGCCGGGGCGCCTCGGGCGCCCAGCAATACCGCAGTGCAGCTCATTGAGGCTGCATTGGGAGGGAGAGGTGTACACTAATTGATTGATTAATTGTATAATTAAAATCAATAAAAGATTATCACAAAATATTTTCATAATCAATTGGCTAATCGCATAACTAAACCACTAGTGCTTCATCCGAAGATGTATCTTTTAGAAATTTAATTAAATAAGTCATTTATAAAAAATTAAATAATTAATTGATTACTCAATAAATAATTAATCGATTAATCAATAAATAATTAATAGATGAAATGATTAATCAATAAATCAAAAATATCCTTTATAGCCACATCACCTGGTCACTGTCATGTCCAAATATTAGTTTCCCAGCTCAAAAGGTGCCTGAGATATTGGCCAAATGAGAAAGAAAATAAATAAATGATTAATAATTAAAATAAATAAATAATAATCATAAAAACATTAAATTATTAATCAATTTGGTCAGAGAACACATAAACTACCACTATTTCATCAGAATGTGTAACTTAAAAAAAAAAATTTTTTTGGCATTAATCGAATAATTAAATAATTAAACGATTAATCGATTCATTAATAAATCAAAAATATCCTTTGCAGCCAAATCACCTGGTCATTGGCATGTCCAAATATCAGCTTCCTAACTCAAAAGGTGCCTGAGTTAATGGTCAGAAGAGAAAGGAAATTTAATTAATTAAATAAGTACTTAATTAATCGCTAATAATTAAATAACTCCTCAATTTATTGATTAATCAAAAAAAAAAATACCGTTTTTGACAAAGGACTTGCTCACTATTGTGCCGAAATTTCAGCTTCCTAGCTCAAAGGATGGCTGAGATATCACCCGGACAACCAAGAAAGAAAACAAGAAAACAAGAAAACAAGTACACATACATTCAAAGTACACCGCCCCATGCCAAATAATTAAATATGCTGCAGCGCGGCATTGCCGGGGCGCCTCCGGCGCCCGGCAATACCGCAGTGCAGCTCATTAAGGCTGCATTGGGAGGGAGAGGTGTACACTAATTGATTGATTAATTGTATAATTAAAATCAATAAAAGATTATCACAAAATATTTTCATAATCAATTGGCTAATCGCATAACTAAACCACTAGTGCTTCATCCGAAGATGTATCTTTTAGAAATTTAATTAAATAAGTCATTTATAAAAAATTAAATAATTAATTGATTACTCAATAAATAATTAATCGATTAATCAATAAATAATTAATAGATGAAATGATTAATCAATAAATCAAAAATATCCTTGATAGCCACATCACTTGGTCACTTATGTCCAAATATTAGCTTCCCAGCTCAAAAGGTGCCTGAGATATTGGCCAAATGAGAAAGAAAATAAATAAATGATTAATAATGAAAATAAATAAATAATAATCATAAAAAAATTAAATTGGTAATCAATTTGGTCAGAGAACACATAAACTATCACTATTTCATCAGAATCTGTAACTTAAAAAAAAAATTTTTTTGGGTCATTAATCGAATAATTAAATAATTAATCGATTAATTGATTAATTAATAAATCAAAAATATCCTTTGCAGCCAAATCACCTGGTCATTGGCATGTCCAAATATCAGCTTCCTAACTCAAAAGGTGCCTGAGTTAATAATGGTCAGAAGAGAAATGAAATTTAATTAATTAAATAAGTACTTAATTAAACGCTAATAATTAAATAACTCCTCAATTAATTGATTATTCAAAAAACAAAAAATACCGTATTTGACAAAGGACTTGCTCACGACTGTGCCGAAATTTCAGCTTCCTAGCTCAAAGGATGGCTGAGATATCGTCCGGACAACCAAGAAAGAAAACAAACAAGTACAAACAAGTACACATACATTCAAAGTACACCGCCCCATGCCAAATAATTAAATATGCTGCAGCGCGGCATTGCCGGGGCGCCTCCGGCGCCCGGCAATACCGCAGTGCAGCTCATTGAGGCTGCATTGGGAGGGAGAGGTGTACACTAATTGATTGATTAATTGTATAATTAAAATCAATAAAAGATTATCACAAAATATTTTCATAATCAATTGGCTAATCGCATAACTAAACCACTAGTGCTTCATCCGAAGATGTATCTTTTAGAAATTTAATTAAATAAGTCATTTATAAAAAATTAAATAATTAATTGATTACTCAATAAATAATTAATCGATTAATCAATAAATAATTAATAGATGAAATGATTAATCAATAAATCAAAAATAAGTCATTTATAAAAAATTAAATAATTAATTGATTACTCAATAAATAATTAATCGATTAATCAATAAATACTTAATAGATGAAATGATTAATCAATAAATCAAAAATATCCTTGATAGCCACATCACTTGGTCACTCATGTCCAAATATTAGCTTCCCAGCTCAAAAGGTGCCTGAGATATTGGCCAAATGAGAAAGAAAATAAATAAATGATTAATAATGAAAATAAATAAATAATAATCATAAAAAAATTTAATTATTAATCAATTTGGTCAGAGAACACATAAACTACCACTATTTCATCAGAATCTGTAACTTTAAAAAAAAATTTTTTTTGGTCATTAATCGAATAATTAAATAATTAATCGATTAATTGATTAATTAATAAATCAAAAATAGCCTTTGCAGCCAAATCACCTGGTCATTGGCATGTCCAAATATCAGCTTCCTAACTCAAAAGGTGCCTGAGTTAATAATGGTCAGAAGAGAAATGAAATTTAATTAATTAAATAAGTACTTAATGAAACGCTAATAATTAAATAACTCCTCAATTAATTGATTATTCAAAAAACAAAAAATACCGTATTTGACAAAGGACTTGCTCACTACTGTGCCGAAATTTCAGCTTCCTAGCTCAAAGGATGGCTGAGATATCGTCCGGACAACCAAGAAAACAAACAAACAAGAAAGAAACCAGAGTGAAAACTGAGTACTCTCTTTCAGCGTGCGTCACTGCCGAGCCCCCTTTGGTGCCCGGCAATGACGATTTGCAATGCCTGGAGATGGCATAGGAAAGGAGCGGTGTACAATACATTCAAAGTACACCGCCCCATGCCAAATAATTAAATATGCTGCAGCGCGGCATTGCCGGGGCGCCTCTGGCGCCCGGCAATACCGCAGTGCAGCTCATTAAGGCTGCATTGGGAGGGAGGGGTGTACACTAATTGATTGATTAATTGTATAATTAAAATCAATAAAAGATTATCACAAAATATTTTCATAATCAATTGGCTAATCGCATAACTAAACCACTAGTGCTTCATCCGAAGATGTATCTTTTAGAAATTTAATTAAATAAGTCATTTATAAAAAATTAAATAATTAATTGATTACTCAATAAATAATTAATCGATTAATCAATAAATAATTAATAGATGAAATGATTAATCAATAAATCAAAAATATCCTTGATAGCCACATCACTTGGTCACTCATGTCCAAATATTAGCTTCCCAGCTCAAAAGGTGCCTGAGATATTGGCCAAATGAGAAAGAAAATAAATAAATGATTAATAATGAAAATAAATAAATAATAATCATAAAAAAATTAAATTATTAATCAATTTGGTCAGAGAACACATAAACTACCACTATTTCATCAGAATCTGTAACTTTAAAAAAAAAAATTTTTTGTCATTAATCGAATAATTAAATAATTAATCGATTAATTGATTAATTAATAAATCAAAAATATCCTTTGCAGCCAAATCACCTGGTCATTGGCATGTCCAAATATCAGCTTCCTAACTCAAAAGGTGCCTGAGTTAATAATGGTCAGAAGAGAAATGAAATTTAATTAATTAAATAAGTACTTAATTAAACGCTAATAATTAAATAACTCCTCAATTAATTGATTATTCAAAAAACAAAAAATACCGTATTTGACAAAGGACTTGCTCACTACTGTGCCGAAATTTCAGCTTCCTAGCTCAAAGGATGGCTGAGATATCGTCCGGACAACCAAGAAAACAAACAAGAAAACAACCAGAGTGAAAACTGAGTACTCTCTTTCAGCGTGCGTCACTGCCGAGCCCCCTTCGGTGCCCGGCAATGACGATTTGCAATGCCTGGAGGTGGCATAGGAAAGGAGCGGTGTACAACAAACAAACAACCAAGAAAACAAACAAACAAGAAACCAGAGTGAAAACTGAGTACTCTCTTTCAGCGTGCGTCACTGCCGAGCCCCCTTCGGTGCCCAGCAATGACGATTTGCAATGCCTGGAGATGGCATAGGAAAGGAGCGGTGTACAACAAGAAACCAGAGTGAAAACTGAGTACTTTCTTTCAGCGTGCGTCACTGCTGAGCCCCCTTTGGTGCCCGGCAATGACGATTTGCAATGCCTGGAGATGGCATAGGAAAGGAGCGGGGTGTACAACAAGAAAGAAAGCAAGAAAACAAACAACCAGAGTGAAAACTGAGTACTCTCTTTCAGCGTGCGTCACTGCCGAGCCCCCTTCGGTGCCCAGCAATGACGATTTGCAATGCCTGGAGATGGCATAGGAAAGGAGTGGTGTAAAACAACCAGAGTGAAAACTGAGTACTCTCTTTCAGCGAGTGTCACTGCCGAGCCCCCTTCGGTGCCCAGCAATGACGATTTGCAATGCCTGGAGATGGCATAGGAAAGGAGCGGTGTACAAAAAGAGGGAGCGGAAGACAAGATGGGGAGAAAAGAGGAAGCACACAAACACAACATCCGAGAGCAGGGAGATGTGTGGAAGGGAGAGGGCCCAGGGGGAGGAGGCATGGAAAGGGGGTGGGGGGGAGGGAGAAGTATAAAGCACAAGGACACCAAGGACTTCCAGGACAGAAGTTGGTATTTCAAAAAGTGGATTTGGGGTGAAATTAGCGGGGGTAGAAAAGATAAAGGTTTTGGATGGGGGAAGATAAGAGATGGTGGTGAACAGCTGTTTTAAAGACTTGGAGGGTGGAGTGGGATTGAAGAGAGTGAGGGAGTTTGTTCCAGAGGCGGGAGAAAAGAGGAATGAAGGAGTGAAGGTGAGCAGAGAGTCTTGATTTTGGCAGTTTAACCAAAAGAGGGTTGCAGGCAGATCTTGTGCGACCTGTAGGAATATTTGCGGGACAGAGCCCAGAGAGAGCTGGGGGGGCAAGGCCAGAGAGGAGTCGGTAGAAGACGGAAAGACCACCAACCTGCCTGCGGTGAGTGAGTGAGAGGCCCTTGGAGTTAGCTTCGTCGTGGGAGATTCCAATGATTCTGAATGCTTTGGTTTCAACAGCGTGAAGGCGAGCTAGGTGTGAGGCAGGAGCACCAGCCCAGAGGGGAGAGCAGTATTCCATTGAGCTGCGGATGAAAGCCTTGTATGTGGTGAGGAGCTCAGGTGTGCCAAGGAAGGACTTCGCACGACGGAGGATGCCCAGTCTGCGACTGGCTTTGGAGGCCAGATTTGAAATGTGTTTTTTCCAGGAAAGATCATGGCAGATAGTGAGACCCAAAAGCTTGAGTGACAGAACTTCTTGGAGAGGATTATTCAGAAAGTGGATGGGAGGGTTGTCCAGTCGGTCTTTTCGGAGAGACATCGTAAGAGTGTGAGATTTGTCAGGATTGAAAGACATGGTCCACTTGTTTGCCCAGTCTGTGATTTTGTCAAGGTCTGCAGAGAGTTAGGAGGCTGCAGACTGCCGATCTGAGGGATGAAGAATGGAGCGACAGAGAGTAGAGTCGTCAGCAAAGAGATAGAGAGGATTTTCAAGAGAGTCAGAGAGATCATTGATGAAGACCAGAAAAAGCACAGGGCCCAGAACACTGCCTTGGGGAACTCCAGCCTGAACAGGAAGAGGAGATGAGAGAAACCCATTCAGGGCCACACGTTGACTACGACTAGAGAGGAAGTCCGCCAGCCATGCATATCGGTGCACGATAACAATACCTCGTCTGGAATTCCAATGCCAGACAAGATATATATATATATACATGTACATACATACACACACCATGAAACTTGCGAAATTCAAATAAATAATTATAGTTGCAATGGGACCGGCAATTTGGGAATTTGGAAAATTTGCTAATTTTTTGAAAAATCCGTAATTTGAGGGGGGGGGGGGACCTGAATTTTTGCAATTTTTATTAATGTAAATCGCCCCAAACAAGGCATAAAGCCACTCTAGGTAAGGGGCTAAGGAAAGGTTATAAAAAGACAATGATAAAGCAAAAAAAAAAAGCAAAGAAATAAGAAAACATTAAAGACAGAAAATAGCAGAGGTGAGGTAAAACCTGATTAAACCTCAAAGATGTAGGAAGTAGGAATCGATATTCCTCTTGAAGCCAAGTCAATCGTCGGATAATAGGAAGCACATTAAAGGTAGTGAATTTCAGAGCGAGACAGCACGAGGGATAAAACTATCTGCATAGCCTTTTGTTCTGCACTTTGGATCAGCTATAGCGTATGGGTGAGCGGAGATGGCAAACCGAGTCTTGCGTCCAAACACTCGTACAGGAGGAACCAAGTTAGAAAAATCCAGCAGAATATTGGCCATTAAATTAAATAACTGTTGAAGAAACCAAGAGCGGAAACTGACCTATGGCGAGAGCGGTTGAAGAGTTGAACCCATCTCCGCACCAAACAAGTTGACTATGCATTTCTGGAACCAATCAAGTGACGACTTTTATATCAAGTTGATGAGCAAGGTGCTCCAGCCCAAAAGGAAAAAAATAAAATAAATAAATTTTAAAAAACAAAAATATTCCATTTGAATATAATGGAGTGCAATTGTTGTGACGGATACCATTTTCCCGATGCCACGAGGGACCTTTCCCACTAACCAAGATGAGCAGAACCTGAAAAAAAGGACAGAAAACTAATTAATTAATTATATTTTTCACCGATTAGGCTTGGTACTGAAGCGTTTTACCAATGGGGTGGGGGGGGGGGGGCTTTTGATTATGGCAAGTGACCCTCAATTGTTACTGCAGAAGGTCCTTGGACAGAAGGTCTCAGGGGTTTAAGTGTTCTAGAGGATCTACAGGGTCCTAAAGGGCCTTAAAGGGTATTATGCTTAAAAAGGGTCAAAAGGTTATTGGGGGTCTAGAGGGCCTTCGGGGTCAAAAGGGTCTTGAGGTTATAAAGGGTCGAGGAGGTAGTAGGGGTCAAAGAGCAGGGGTTCCAAACCCCAGTGCCACAATCCGAACATGATAACCCCCTAAAAAACCAGGGTTTTGCTTCAAAAGCGTTTTCTCCGACAATTTTTATTGTAAGTACCGGTATAATTTGGGTCTCCATGCGAATAAGATTTCAAATTTAGGGTCGTTGACAAAAAGTTTGGGAACCACTGGGGTAAAGGGTCTTGTGGTTATACAGCGTTTAAAGTCTTAGTGTGATAAAGGCTCTTAGGTGTCGTGGGGGTCTAAAGGGTCTTAAGGCTCTAAATGGTCTTAAGGTATTAAGGGGTTGTGGAATAAATATTCTTATTGACAATATTGCTAAAATATATCTTAATGTGATCTTGTGTAAAATGGAATATGTTGAACTGTTAACTGAGTAAGAGTCTTGGGACTAGAGCCAATATCATTAAAGACAGCATCTGTGTCTGTCAAAATAGCCTTTGTTCCATTTATGGAGCCAGAACAGAAATGTGCTATCTCTGGAATAGTTTTTGTCATCTCTGACAACCCCAGGCCTGGGCAAATTCCCCCTCAGGCAGGTCATAACAAAGTGACCTCTTGGAGGGAGTATGTAGTGTTTTTTAGTTCCCAATATAAACAGTTAACCCAAAAGAGCCAAATAAGGCTTTTGGATGAGAAGCAGATAAGAGACGCTTGCAAGCTCTCATGTCCCAGGGGTATTCTCCCCTGGGTTGACCCCTGCATGCTCGTAAGATCAAAGGAGTTTTTGCTTTATAACGGAGAGAGAGCAACTGGAAATAGAGTGAAACTGGGAGAGCGACTGGACAGGAGTGAAAAACTGAAGACCAGTTGAACTGATCAAGCAACTGGAGAGACTGGTCAACGAGGAGCTCCAGCTACGACCGGCAGAACGACGTCATTAAGATCTAGAATTAGTACGTTTATTTATACAGCAAAAACTCTCAAAAGTCAATAAAACATTGATTTTGTTAAAACGAGTTTCTTGAAGTTTTAGTGGTAGAATAAAGAAATTCGACTACAAATTGGTGGCCAAGTACGAGGATCGACTGCCCAGGTGTGCAAGGTCAGCATCCCATCTTTTGTCGTCTGTGCAGTACGATGTTAATCTGCAAAAATTGTCCAGTTTTGTGCAACTGTTTTGTTTTATTCTGTGTATGTATTATGTGGAAGGTGGGGAAACCACGACGCATACCTCTTTGTGGGAGGACCGCTGGTCCTCCTCGGGGTCTTTAAGGTGTGTAAAAACCCTGGAACATTTCAGAAATCATGACGATTTTTTTTCCAAATTTAAAAAAAAAAAAAAATTCCTTTTTTTTCTCGTTTGTTTTTTTTGGTACATTCTACACCCTGGGGCGTTAGAGAAAGGGTGCTGCATTCGTCCAGTCATGCAAAAACTGAAAAATGGATTTTGTGTATTTCGTATGCTTTTGTGTATTTCTGTTCATTTCACGTGAATTTTGTATATATTTTATAAGTGATCTCAGTTTAATGGTTTGCGTCCTATATCTGCTCAGTTTGGTGGTTAACAACTCATAAGTGTGTTGATTTCCTGTTTAAAATAATGGTTGAGATCCCGATTGGTTGGTACCATAAAAACAAGCAGATTGACGGATGGACATCATTGATTGATGATCATTGACATGGGGGGGGGGGGGGGGGGGGAAACAAAGCGATTTTTAAACGATTATCCGAGGGATTTCTCGATAACTAGCGATTTTTTGTAAAAAGCGATTTTTATACAGTGTCTGTGCAGTGCTAAGGGGAAATCGGCTGGTTCGATTTTAAAACATAAATTCCCATTGTGGCACGAATATGGTTTAGCACCTTCATAAGAGTTAATCCGAAACGTGGTAACGCGCGCCAGGCAAATGCACGGACCAATGCTGTATGCACGCTTTCCCAGCTTGGACGTTGGCATGCATGCAGGCAGGTCCCCATAGCAACCACTTGATGTGTGGGAATGCCTCCAGGTCCCGTTGTCCACATATTACATATGGGATCAGAAGCAATTTTTTTTTCTCTTTCAATGTAACCTCTTTCTCATCCCCATCCACATCCACATCATTCATCCTCTTCCGCCCCACCCCCCCCAACCTTCGCCCGCCCTCCCCCTCCCTCCTTTCATTTCCTGCCCACCTCCTTCCCAACTCCTCACCCTCACCCCATCCAACCATTATCCAACTCCCTCCCTGCCCCCCCCCTTTTTCTTCCCTTCTGCGTCCCTTTCCCCTTCCTTTTTTTTTTCCAAACCTACTTTTTACCTGTATATTTGCACCCTGATTATGATATTCTACTTTTTAGGATTTTTTTTAAATGACGGCGGCCATCTTGGATGACAGCTAAAAATCGTACAATCAAGATACAAATTAATGAGGCAATCCCATGCCACTGGGATACGGAATCTCTAAAAATTAGAATCATGGGATGTACATTTGATAATTTCATATTTTCACCTGTCTTTTCAAAATTTTCAATAAAATAAATTTTTTTCTTCTTTTTTTTCTTAATTTTCAGTCCTTTTACTTTTTAACACCCACCCGTGATGTGTGGTGAGGTGTTACCTTCCCCATTTTAAACTACCCTCTTCTTCGTTTCCCCTACCCCTTCTTTGGTAGAGATCTTATATGGAGGGGTACTTGTTTGGTAGATAAAAGGTACTGCATGTTGGCAGCCAATTTTGTGGCTATTTAGGCCAAACAAATTTGGGAGACAATTGTAATTACATACGTGAGTTACAGATGAGTATTGGGGAGGTCATAAGGGAATTTATTGAAATAACATACTATGACATTTGGCAAGGCAATTAATAGAGGACAAAACAAAAATTCTACCTATTATGATGAAACAAAAACTTAGATCTGTTTATACATGAATGAATTTTTGTACATGAATTTGTTGACCCTTTAAAGTGTCCTCTCCCTCCTCCCCCCCCCTTCCATTTCCTGCCCCCTCCACCCCAACCTTAACCCTAACCCCATCCTACCATCATCCACCCCCACCAAGTCATGTCATAGAACTGATTGTATGCGGCACGTTGCGCTGTGTTTTTGTTTTCTGTTTCTCGGGATCCTATAGGATTGTTGATCCCATATCCCATGTTGACTTAGCATATCACCTTATTATGTGGTCTCTTTGTGTTTTTTGTGTGTGTGGGTATGTACCCTTTATCCTCACCTCTCTTTCTCCCCCCCCCCCCCCCCCCAAACCATGGCCCCATAGTGCTAAAGAAATGAGTGCGATGATACGACACAGTTGAAGTGCTTAAATGTCACTCGATGAGTGTAATGGTTCGCACAGAAGTTCAAGGCAGGGGACAGGATTAACACAATCTCTGAAAGCCTTGTAAGGAAAACAAGATATAAAACCAAGTTATGAGTGCGACCAATAATACACAGTTATCTTTAGGATAATACAATGAGTGTCGTATTTCGCATAGTATTCACATCCCTAAGGGAGCCCTGCCCCATCCTCCCCCCAGCCTCACTCTTCCCTTGTTTGCTTTCTCCTCCTTCGTTGCATCCTGCCACTCCTCCTACTCTCTTGCCCCACCCTTTTTCCTCCCCTCTTTCCTCCTCTTTTCCCTCGCTCTTTTACCTGTCTTTTACCTGTTTTCACCTTCCATAGTTATTATTGTTTTCTCTCATTGATGAGATTGATCATTGTCATCATGATTGTCATCATTGTTGATCATTGTTGATGTTCATTCTCAAATTTTGTTGATGATGCTGTTTCATTGCTGATTATACCACGTGGATGTGATGATACAGGAAATGTTTGCCTTCTGAAATGGATCATTATGGTATGACTGATTATTATAATGGTTTTACAACCATGACGATTGTTATGATCGTCAGGCATGTGATCATTAGGTTTTCGGTGTGTCATTCATTGGTAGAACATTTCAGGAGTTTTATAACATTTTAATTGTCAAGAACTTTGGGTATCATTCAAAGTGAGACATGTTGTTTTTTTCTCTCGCTATTCCCCAATGAACTGGTTCATATCTGTCTGATCAATTTGGCTGATTGTCTCACAAATGAAGGGTTGAGTTGCCTTCAGTGGTTGTTAAACTTGAATTTGTGATCAGACAGGATTGAAAAATATGTCAGATATGATCCAGAGGCAGAACGGTGATTTGTCAATTGACGGCAGATATGGGTCAAAGGTGACGACCGATGATCATATGTCTCCGTCAGTGGATGGAACTGTTTTGGCAACATTGAGAAAAGGCTTAGGTATATAGTTATCTGATTGATTAATGTGATTTATTGATGAATATTGATAAATTGATTGCAATTGAATAATTGAATTGATTTAATCAAATAAGTTGATTGGTGGATAAAAAAGTGCGGTCTCAAGAAAGAAGCTTTGAGATATTTGTGAAACATCAATGTGAAGACAACCTTGGAAAACGAGCAAGGTGGTGAGTCTATAGTTATATAGCTATATTATATGTGGTTATTTTCTGTTTGATTCCCCCTCAACAGAACGACTTACTGATCCAGACTCACCTGCAACACCGATCAGTGAGATTGGGGTGTGGAAAAGCCACAGGACAGTGAGACTCTCTGGAAATCACCTGAAGTCATCGATTGAAAAGGTAGAGAGATACTTCCTGGGAGCCCACAGAGTGGAGCTTATAGGAATAAGCTAGAAAACAACACATTAAACGCTACTCTGTAGAAGGTGGAACAAACTTCAGAGATTTTTGCAGTACACACAGTTGATAGTGGGTACAGGTGTAGTCCGATGTGTAGTCCTAGTAGTTATTTGGTACATTAAGTGAGTACAGAGTGTTACTCACATACAGGCAAAATGGGAAGTGGACTCTGCAAGGATAAACAAGGTCAATTAGACTCGAGTCAAAGAGGTGCTTGTATCAACTCCATGTATCAGAAAATGGTGCAGGATCACTTAAAGATGTGGATTTCCTGGCATGAGTGGACAAAAGGACGAAAAAGGGAATTCCCACAGGATGGCACCTTTGACAGGAACATATTGGAAACACTCAGAGAAGAATTGAAAGCCAGGAAGAGACAGAAGTTCAAGGTAGACTGGCTAGCATTCTATTATTGGGATGTTGAATCCAGGAAATGGGAACAGCAAGAACGGATAATGGACCGAGAACTTAAAATAAAAAGAATACAGGATACATTGGAGGAGATAAATGCACAACTGCCCTCGAAAATAGGAATAAAAGTGAGTTGTCCCATCTGATTCCCATTTGTCTCCCCAAAAAGAACAGTACAGATAATTTTTTTATGGTTCAGGAGATAACCAAAGATCGCAGTGGCAACCCAGGGATCCAGAGATGCAGCCCAATACAAGTGAGCAGGTGAGCAGATCAGGCAATGACAGAAACCGATGTTACAAGTGTGGAAATATGGGACACTGGAAACGACGGTGTCCATATTCAAATAGGAAGACTAGTTCATGGGACAAACCAAGTTCAAGGGTACAAGGGCTTACCGGTACCTCAGATAACGATTAGGCCTTCATTGCTGCAGATCCCAAATGATGAATGGCCTCAACAGAATCAACAGATTAAAATCATTAGACCAATATGAATAACTGTTGACGCTTCTTGTGTCTGAAAAGTCTGAAAAGTTTTCGGAGCAGGAATGACTTTTACTTTTTGCTTGTTAGCAAATTAATAATTAATTGATCAGATGCCAAAACTGGATATTTTTGGAACATGAACTAAAAGATCCAGAATTAGAGTTCATTCTGGAAGCCTCATATTTGCCAATTATAAATGTGGTTTTAGGGAGCATTTTGGGCAAAACAATTTTTTTTTTTTTTTTTTTTTTAATGTGTAGCATTGCTTTGCAAATTTTTTGGAAACCAAGTGACAAGCGTCACATGATCATCAGGTAGGAATTTTGGACTATTGTTTTGCATGATTGATAGGTCAGTGGTCAACTGACATGTAAATGGATGTATTGTCAAATTTGGATAAATTATTGTGGGAATCGAAAGGGTAATTTCAGTGTGACATTATAGGGGTTTTCTAAAAATAAACTTTTTGTCTTTGTGTATTAGTGTTTCTCAAATTAAAGGATAAATTTTACGAAATTGAAATAAAATTGACACCCATCTTGATCTGTTAATAATGGTTCCAACGCAAACAAATATACATAATGCTTGGGTTTGTGTATGTTTGTGTGTCAATGTTTGTGTTTTTGTTTTTTGTGTGTCAATCTTACAAGATTGTTGAAACCGACAATGTGCTTGTCTGGAAATAGATAGTTTCATGTGGATGGGATCGAATGTCCAGAGAATTCATAAAATAAAATAGAAATATAATTTGATTATGAACATTATCTCTTTTGTCAAGGGAGATGGAATATAAAGATTTGATGTACTGAGTTATGAGCAGCCATTAATTAATAGTAAAATTGTGAGTAATCTTGGGATTCCATTTTTGATAGAATTTATATGAGAATAAAAGCTATTTATGGATATGAGCTTCATTTAAAAAATGAGGGAGTACAAAATTAGCCAAATTTGGAAGAGGTCTTACACTGACTTCCCAGAGTACTCTGCTCATGGATTTTTGACATATATAAACTTGACTTTTATCAGCATATAAATTGTGCTGTATGTATGGATGTGTCTTAGGCATAGATGATATGGGCAGATAGTAAAGAAAATTTTGCTGAATTGAACTATTGTGAGTTTTAAAACGGAATGCATTGTGAATCTTAAAACCAAGGGGCAGACATGAACGCGCTGTTACGTTTTTTTAGACTCAGAACGCGATGTTATGTGTACCTGCAACATATTTTGTTAATCTGCCACACCTATACTGGCATACAGGTGTTAGTAGTATTCACTGGGTGCATGAAATGGATGAGCAACAGTTAGGGGGCGTAAAACCACTTATTTGGATATTTTCTACAAAAGTAGGGGTTTCAATAAGTGGTAGCTGTACACATGGGATTTATCACATTAAGTTATGGAGTTTAAACAAAGTTACTGGTAAACAGAAGGGGAAGGGATAGTAAATAAATTCTTCAATGCTGGGTAAATTAAGTGAGGGATTACAAAGACTTATAAGAGCTATTGTTCTTCCTTATAGCAATAGAAATAAAATTAGATCTGTTTAAAAAATGAATTTGCTGACCCTTTGAAGTTAATTCTTTGAATTGATTGTTTTACTAGTATTTGGAGTTCAAATTGGGAATTGTCTGGTAGAGCTTTGGTTAAAACCTTTGGTTGCGGTATTTTGGAACGAATTCACAGATCATAGGAAGTTGATAAGAATAGAAACGCTTCTATTCGAAAATATCTTCTTCTATTCAGCTTCGAAAAGAGGTCACGTTTTTTCGAAGCTGTTCCATGCGCTCACGCTTTCGAAGCTAAGTGATCTTTCACAATTGTGTTTTTGTCGAGACTGTATCTATCTTTCGGTGTGTGTACCTATAGCGTATCTTTAGGAAAATTTTCGGTGCTAATTTTTCGTACATGTATACACAATCGTCGGTTAATGCGTATCGAGTATTCTGAGGCCTAGTAATCGTAGGCTTAGGCTACTGTACCGTCTCCGACGTTGTGGTTTTGTTTTTCTCTCAGCGGTTCGTCGAATGCGCTGCAATTATTTTCGTTCTCTGTTTCGTCCCAGTCGTTCACCCCACACCTCCTTGTTTAATATCTCTACTCAAAAAAAAAAAAAAATTTTTTTTTCCTTCTCAGATCTTATTCGTTTATTTGTTGTTCTTATTTGTTCGTTCGTTCTTCGTTCACGTTGTTCGCGATCACGTGGTTAGAAATGTATAATCTCTCCCCTGAACAACTATTTTCTCATATATTATAACACCTTTTTCTTCTTCTCCTACAAAAGGATGCTTTCGTCTTGCTCACCAAATCTATTCATTCCAAAAAAAAATAAAAATACCATCTCCAACAGTTCCTCTTTTCTACATTCCCCAAACTCTCCAGAACTCCACCCCTCCTCAGCGTCGACGAGTCTGGCATTTCACTCAGGCCAACTGGCACGGTCTTCAAGCAGCCATCAATCATCTGGACTGGTCTCCCATCTCTACCGCCTCTGACATCAACTCATCCTGGGAATTCTTCCAAAGTAAATTGCTCTCTCTCATGCACAGATTTATCCCATCTCGTCTTCAGTTGTCATACCCTTCCTCCCGTCCATGGTACACGGAATCTTGTGGTGAGGCTGTTGCCCTGAAACAACTTGCTTTAGTCTCCTGGAGAGCAAATCCAATGGAAGGAAATCTCATTTCCTTTCACAAAGCCCGAAACAAGTGTGTGTCCACCCTCAGGAGAGCCAAGAAACAATATCTCACCGTTCTCAAGACCGAACTCTATCTGTCTCCCTCTTGCAAATCCTGGTGGCGTCTGGTCAAATCTGTTTCTGGTGTTTGTTCCCCCTCCATCCCCTCCCTCACCTCAAACGGCTTAACGGCTGACTCCGCACGTGAAAAAGCTGAATGCCTCAACTCTGTGTTTGCCTCTAAATCTTGTGTCCCAAACCCATCCCTCTCTGTACCCACCGTACCCAGTCATACCCAGCTGCTCCTGGACTCTGTGTCCTTTCCTCCTGACAAGGTGGAAGAGTTTCTGTCAACCCTCGACTCTGATTCTGCAACTGGTCCTGACGGCATCAGCCCACGTGTCCTAAAATCATGTTCTGCCGCTCTTTCACTCCCTCTCTCTGTTCTCTTCACCCTCTCTTTTGCTCAAGGTCATCTGTCATCTGCTTGGAAATCAGCCAACATCACCGCTTTGCACAAAAAAGGTGCAAAAACAGATCCTAGCAATGACAGACCAATCAGCCTTCTCCCAATTATCAGCAAAGTCATGGTATCCATCATTGCTTCAGATATGAAATCTTTCCTCTTCTCCAATGGCTTGATCTCTGATCATCAATTTGGTTTCAGACCTGGTCACTCTACTCTGGACATGCTGCTTCTGCTTTCTCAACAATGGATGGAGGTCCTCAACACCAAACAGGAAATTAGAGCTGTCTCCCTTGACATTTCACATGCCTTTGATGCGGTCTGGCACCCTGCTCTGCTCACCAAACTCTCCTCCTTTGGTATCCATGGAAATTTCCACGCATGGCTGGCGGACTTCCTCTCTGGTCGTAGTCAACGTGTGGCCCTGAATGGGTTTCTCTCATCTCCTCTTCCTGTTCAGGCTGGAGTTCCCCAAGGTATTGTTCTGGCCCTGTGCTTTTTCTGGTCTTCATCAATGATCTCTCTGACTCTCTTGAAAATCCTCTCCATCTCTTTGCTGACGACTCTACTCTCTGTCGCTCCATTCCTCATCCCTCAGATCGGCAGTCTGCAGCCTCCTCACTCTCTGCAGACCTGGACAAAATCACAGACTGGGCAAACAAATGGAACATGTCTTTCCATCCTGATAAATCTCACACTCTTACGATGTCTCTCCAAAAAGACCGACTGGACAACCCTCCCATCCACTTTCTGAATAATCCTCTCAAAGAAGTTCTGTCACTCAAGCTTTTGGGTCTCACTATTTGCCATGATCTTTCCTGGGAAAACCACATTTCAAATCTGGCCTCCAAAGCCAGTCGCCGACTGGGCATCGTCCGTCGTGCGAAGTCCTTCCTTGGCACACCTGAGCTCCTCACCACATACAAGGCTTTCATCCGCAGCTCTATGGAATACTGCTCTCCCCTCTGGTCTGGTGCTCCTGCCTCACACCTAGCTCGTCTTCACGCTGTTGAAACGAAAGCGTTCAGAATCATTGGAATCTCCCGCGATGAAGCTAACTCCAAGGGCCTTTCACTCACTCACCGCAGGCAGGTTGGTGGTCTTTCCGTCTTCTACTGACTCCTCTCTGGCCTTGCCCCCCCAGCTCTCTCTGGGCTCTGTCCCCCAAATATTCCTACAGGTCGCACAAGATCTGCCTGCAACCCTCTTATGGTCTAACTGCCAAAATCAAGACTCTCTGCTCACCTTCGCTCCTTCATTCCTCTTTTCTCCCGCCTCTGGAACAAACTCCCTCACTCTCTTCAATCCCACTCCACCCTCCAGGTCTTTAAAACAGCTGTTCACCACCATCTCTTATCCTCCCCCATCCAAAACCTTGATCTTTTCTACCCCCACTAATTTCGGTCCCCTTGTGTTTTATACCTCTCCCCCCCCCCCCCTTCCCATGCCTCCTCCCCCCAAGCCCTCTCCCTCCCACACTTCTCCCTGCTCTCAAATGTTGTGGTTGTGTGCTTCCCCTTGTCTCCCCATCTTGTCTTCCGCTCCCTCTTTTTGTATATTTTGTTTGTCTGGTTGTTTTGTTTGTGAAATAAATGTTAGCTCTTTCACGAGCCTCGATTCAGTATACAAAACCAAAAAAAAAAAAAAAAAAAAAAAATGGACCCCGGGAGATAGGGGGATCAGGATAAGGCAAATAATCTGATTTATGTTACATATTAAGGGATGTTTCTTTATTTACCTTTTAGGAAGTTTGTTAGTTTGGTATATAATGTTGAATGTCATTGACATATAATTATGTTATAGGTATGAACATATACAAGGGGTAGCTCACATGTTTTACAGATGGATACAGGTGGGACAAAGGGAAAGACCTTATCAAGACAAGCCGACAAATCAGGGGAAAACAGAGACTTCTACTTCGGATACTCCTTGAAAATGGTGATATTCATCCTAGGAATGAGTTCTCTAGTAGTGGGGACTCTGTGTTGCATGCATTACTTCGGGGTAATGAGAGAACAACAAGCAACATTTGTGGCCGACATGCAGATATATGATTATGCGGTATGACATAAACAAAGGAGAAGTTTGATGGAAGATAGGGACACACCTTTAAAACCCGATGGATTACACGGGATTAATACTTTTTTACATTTAGCCCACACAAGGGCTGATATAGCAAATGAAAGTAATTGTTAGATATGCACACAAATGCCACATTCTAGTGAGAACGGAGTACCATTGGAGGCAGTTCCTTTTGGTTGGGAGGAATTATGTAGTCGCTTCCCAAAGAGGTTGGTAGCAACAAAACCTCATTTACCAATGGCGATGATGCTAGGGGATGTTGGTTGGGAAAAAGGGGGATATCAATGTGAGGAATTTGCAGACAGTTATAGGCCTACCCTGGTTTTGGGCTAGCGGCTAGGGTGCCAGCTTAGGATCCTAGGATCCTGGGTTTGAATCCCGGTCGATCGCTGAATTAACACCAGGGGGGTTGACTCAGCCTGTCATCCTTCCGAGGTCGGCTAATTGAGTACCAGTTCACTGGTAATTCCCTGCTTGTCGTAAAAGGCGACAAAAAGGGTTGGCGTCAGGAAGGGCATCTGGCCGTAACACATTGCTTCAAAAAGGGGACCAAAAAACAACAACAACCATGGTTCCCGAAAAAGGCCAACCCCCGCTTTGCAGGGAAAAATGGCCTCTAAAGGTGTTTTATTTATTTATTTATAGGCCTAAATATGACAATGAAGTTATGCCCCCCTCCGTAACTATTCAACAACAAATAAAAGGGCTCCTATGTTTCAGCCGACATCGAACCAAAGAGAATGATAAGTTTATGGGAAACTCCACCTGCCACCATTATAGTTACGAGTTGGACTATATGAGATTGCTTGTCCCAGTAAGGGACACTAGCTTAAAGATGATATCTTTGTTTTGGGAAGGAACTTGGACAACAGATACTACATGGACCTATAATAATACATATTTTATATGTGGACACAAGGCGTATGCGTATCTCCCACTGACATGGTCAAGATCATGTTTACTTGGTTTTGTACTTCCACACATGCGCTTGTTAACAACGTCACCAATGCGTATCCTGCATTCTAGGCAGAAAAGAACTGTTAGTTTGGGAGAATGGGTTGGAATGGTAGTATTTCCATTTTATGGAACCTGGAAGGCAGGAAATGAACTACGGCAAATGGCATTGGCTATAGAAACATTGGCAAATAAAACAGCTAGTGGATTGACACAACTTACAAGTGAGCTGGCAGCGACAAGAACCATGGCATTACAAAATCGTATGGCATTAGATATGCTGTTAGCAGAAAAAGGAGGTACATGCGCAGTGATTGGTACAGATTGTTGTACATACATACCTGATAATTCGGGAGACGTTTATAACATAGCCAATACAATAAGATGAGAGGGAGCAAAATATCACGATTATGTGAAAGGGGGTGCCTTTGCATGGCTGGAAAACACATTGGGAGGAGTAGCAGCTGAGATACTCCAATACTTGTTCATTGGATTAGTAGTTATATTGGCAATAGTTTTAATGGTGGCTTGCTTGAAAACCTTCGTGACGGTGGGTTTGAATAAGATAACAAACAACACTATGATAGTGCAAGCAGCCACAAAAGAGGAAATAAAAGAAGCAACAAATGAGGAAATAAATGTGGAACCACAAGAGGAAGACTTCTATGGCGACATGAATACTGAGATTCAAAGATTGAATCAAGTGATGTTGCAAATGAATACAGGAGAGTTAAAATAAGGGCATAACACAATGTTGTGAATTGTGTCCGTTTTACAAGATCGATGAACTCATATCACCACAAGTTACACTGTTAAAGAAAAACAAAAAGTGGGGAGGACTATGATAATAATACATTATGCATAGTTTGCTTGTTTGCAAGACTTGTTGGGAATTAGATATTCCTGTTTGTGATTTCAATCATATATACTCATTATTAATTCATTTATTTTCTTTGAGTTGTGTTACAATACCTGCATGAGTTTAATTTGTGAATTATATTAACCTGAAAGCAATTGTGGATGCTATTCTTAGTTTAGTAGTATAAAACACATACCTGATTTGAATATTATTCGTGTGAAGTTGTTATAAGATATACATGATGAGTTAAAAAATATATATATAGTGATTTCATGTTATGATGTACCCCATCTGATTCAATCTGTGTGGAGAGCAGATATAAATGTGGCTGAGTAAAGGAAAGACAAGTTCACATCCCAAATGGAGTGATAACGACATGTGGGAAGAAGTTTGAGAAAGGAAAATTTGTGAAGAAATGAAGTTAATCTTGGCATACACCCTCCTTCTCAAAGAATGATGAAGACATACTCCTTTGTAAGATGGATGTTTACCTTCACCAAGGGAAAATTATGTGACCATTTGTCTGGATCACACTGCAACATATGAAAAAGGGCGATCACTTACTTTTGTTCGAATACCTCGAACATTCATCACATCAGCAATTGCAGGACGATGACATTTTACCTGCAACTTCTACGGGATGCGGTGACGTGTGTCATTACTTCAGCAACTTCCGGGGAGCCAGCATGGAGCTGCAAGCGAACGGCTGCGCCTTTTCCTTCACAACAGCTGTGCACGATTCTGCTGGTTGCTCCTGGTATGGACCATGGACGACTTGAACACCATGGTCCCAACATCATTGTGGATGCATCTGGCATCCCTGCTCCACATCTTGCTGGCCAATCAACATCACATCAACACTTGCTCCATACTCACGATGAGTGGGGAGGCAAGTCGACTACAACTGGATGGAGGCCTTGTTCAAATCTACTATGGCTCACAGCAAGAGTGGCAAGGATGATGCATGGAGAGCAGGGTCAGTTTATGACTCTGCCCAGCTATCACAACAGCGGAAAATCCTACGCAAATAGTGTAGGTGCTATGAAGACATCAGAAGAAAAATGTTTCATGCTTGAATTTCAAACACAAGTGATCAGCCCCTTTTTTTCAAACAAAGAAAGTCAATATTTGATTGAGGGCAAACGTTTTGCCAAATGTTGCAGACGCTTTATTATTTTAATGATGAACTGAAATTATTGTGTTTTGGTAAAGGTGAAATGTTTTGTGATCTTTATGCAAATGAGTTGAATTGAATTATCAGCATGAAAAGAGTCAATGAACAAGGAAATGTTTTGTGATCACAATTCTTCCAGAATGACGGTGTATGCCTTAGGAAATTGAATTACCAAATTGGTGGTTTGAATATTTAATGTGGTAATGTTTAGATTAATGGTTAATATAAACAAAAAGAAAAAATCAGGGACTGTGGAATAAATATTCTTATTGACAATATTGCTAAAATATATCTTAATGTGATCTTGTGTAAAATGGAATATGTTGAACTGTTAACTGAGTAAGAGTCTTGGGACTAGAGCCAATATAATTAAAGACAGCATCTGTGTCTGTCAAAATAGCCTTTGTTCCATTTATGGAGCCAGAACAGAAATGTGCTATCTCTGGAATAGTTTTTTGTCATCTCCGACAACCCCAGGCCTGGGCAAATTCCCCCTCAGGCAGGTCATAAGAAAGTGACCTCTTGGAGGGAGTATGTAGTTTTTTAGTTCCCAATATAGACAGTTAACCCAAAAGAGCCAAGTAAGGCTTTTGGATGAGAAGCAGAGACGCTTGCAAGCTCTCATGTCCCAGGGGTATTCATCCCTGGGTTGACCCCTGCATGCTCGTAAAATCAAAGGAGTTTTTGCTTTATAATGGAGAGAGAGCAACTGGAAATAGAGTGAAACTGGGAGAGCGACTGGAGAGGAGTGAAAAACTGAAGACCAGTTAAACTGATCAAGCAACTGGAGAGACTGGTCAACAACGAGAAGGAGCTCCAGCTACAACCGGCAGAACGACGTCATTAAGATCTGGAATTAGTACGTTTATTTATACAGCAAAAACTCTCAAAAGTCAATAAAACATTGATTTTGTTAAAACGAGTTTCTTGAAGTTTTAGTGGTAGAATAAAGAAATTCGACTACAGAGCCTTCATGGTGTCAAAAGGTATAAAGGGGTCTGGAACTCTTTTTGTAGTATAGAAGTACGGTAAAACAGCAAACTTGTCTTCCTATCAATGTTCCGACTAGTGTTCAAAATATAACATTCAATTGAGATAAAGTTGTTCCTCCATCATAAACTGACGTTTGTGGACAGAAAGACAGACAGAGAGACAAAGTGTACCACTTGCTTACCCCCACTTTTCGCTTCGCTCATTCCAGGTAATTGAGGTGCGTGTCCAGTGCCCGTTTAGGTTCCAGGTTGAAAGAACCGCCTTCAGAGAACATTTTTCTTCGCAGAGCAGGGGTTGGTCTTTTTCGGGCACCGTGCCCCTTTTTGAAGCAATGTTTTATGGCCTGATGCCCTTCCTGCGGCCAACCCTGTTAGTCGCCTCTTACGACACGCAGGGAATTACCAGTGAGCTGGTACTCGATTTGCCGACCTCGGTAGGATGACAGGCTGAGTCAACCACCTGGTGTTAATTCAGCGATCAACCGGGATTCGAACCCAAGGATCCCAAGCAGGCACCCTAACCGCTAAGCCCACACCAGGCTAGGTTCCAGGTTGGCACAACACAATAAACCAAACCCAATCCAGAGTAACAGAGAAATCCAATTCACCTCAAAAGGAAACATGACGTACGAAGGAAGCAAAAAACGAGAAAGATTTATGCTTTTATTTCACAAAGCAGCCGATTAAAATTCGGGCAGAAATGAAAGAAAAACGTATAAAAGTTTAAAACGACGATGAATGTGCCATGCGCTACAGACCTGTTGAACAGTCGATGGAGGATGGCACATACAGACACACCCCATCTCTCTTGTAAAGACAAAAATCCTCTCGTTAAGAGTATTTTTAAATTTCAAAGATAAAATGCTGGTTTACCACACTCTACCAAAAATCGACCACTCGTTCTGGATCAAGTGGCTGGCCTTCTTGTGTGCGCAGGTGGACATAAATGGGTATGCGTTCCGAAACACACAAGACATTGAACTGTAAGTTTCGAACCCAATTAGAGCAAAGTGAAAGAGGTTCCACTGCACTGCTTATTACTGTAAACTCCTGCATTTTCGCAGCAAAGCTCATTTAAGTCGGGTAAAAATAAAATAAACGAGAACTGCCACTTTAAAACTGCTGGCAGTGATGACCGATTTACTCGCACCCACTTTTGAGACAACCCCACTTTTGATACAACCCCACTTTTAAGACAACCCCACTTTTGATACAACCCCACTTTTGATACAACCCCACTTTTGATACAACCCCACTTTTGATACAACACCACTTTCATTGGACATGCTGTGACACAACCCCCTTGGATACAACCCCGACACACACACACACATCCCCCCACACACACCCCTCCCCCCACATGCACACCCCTACACACACACACACCAATTTGACCAAATCTGTTTCATTCGTTTGTTAATATTCCTCACCTATTGACAAATCTTCAATTGGAATTTCATTTAGGGTTGAAATGACCGCGGGAGATCGTGTGATAGTGATCACATTCTGGAAGGACAAAACGGTGCGTTTCTTCTTCTTTCAACAATAAAGACTTATAGCTTCGAGACCATACATCCAATCATCTTGACAAAAAATTTTGTTTGACGAATTCTAACCTCTTAACGTTAGCATTTTTAATATACTCGATACACATGTCTTTTGTTCCCATTGCAGAGTTCTTTGGAATGAGCCATTCCTCAAATTTTTCCATTGAGCCGTTTCGGAGATACAGCGGGGCAAAGTTGAATGTGTTTTACAAGATGGCGCCCATACCACGTGACCTATGACGTCATAATTAGCATTAAAAAATTATACCAGCAGAGACGATCATTTGATGAAATTTCCTGTCAATCCGACCAAGGGTTGCTGAGAACATTAATTATGAAGTTTTCAGAGGTGCAAAATATGGTGGAAGAATAATAATAACTAGAACTGCCACTTAAAAACTGCTGGCAGTGATGACCGGTTTACTCGCACCCACTTTTCATACAACCCCACTTTTCATACAACCCCACTTTCATTGGACATGCTTTGACACAAACCCCTTGGATACAACCCCGACACACACACACACACACATCCCCCCTACCCCAACCCACACCCCTCCCCCCAAATGCACACCCCTCCAAACACACACACACCAACCCCAACCCCCACCCCCCCGCCTATACAGACACATCTCTCCACCCCCACACACACACCCCACCCCCAACACACACACACACACACACACCTCGTTTTTTCATTTCTGTTCCTCACAATTCTATCCCTCTCTTTCATTCACAAACACACACACACAGAGACACACACACACACACACACACACACATACACACAGACACACAGACAACCCCCCCTCCTCCACACACACATCCAACCCCCCCCCTCCTCCACACACACACCCCAACACCCCCCCACCCCCCAACATACACACATATCCACCCCCCCCCACACACACGCACATCCCCACACCCACACACACGCATATCCACATATACACACACACACAGAAACACACACCCCCACCCCCAACACACACACAAACACACACACACACAACCCCTCCACCCACACACACATCCAACCCCCCCTCCTCCACACACACACCCCAACACCCCCCCACCCCCCAACATACACACATATCCACCCCCCCCACACACACACACACATTCCCCCTACCCCCCACCCACATACACACACATAAACACACATCCACAGACCCCCCCCCCCCACCACACACACACCAACCCCCCCCCCCCCACACACACACACACACACACATCCCTCCCCCCCCACACCCACATACACATCCACACATGTCAATCCATGCACTGATTGCAGAAAAAGCTATTTTAAAAAGAAAATTAGCCAGAAATTGCAGAGACAGAATTATTTATTTTATCTAAGAAGCCAAAGGATTCTTCTTCTTCTTTAGTTTCTCACTTTGTGTGAAATGCGATCAAGTTTAAAAAAGTCAGAATTTGACCAAATCTGTTTCATTCGGTTATTAATATGCTTCTTCTATTGACAAATCTGCAATTGGAATTTCATTTGAGGTTGAAATGACCGCGGGAGATCGTGTGATAGTGATCAAGTCCTGGAAGGACAGCTTCTTCTTCAGTTGCTCAAAAATTTGTGTCGAATGCGATCAAGTTTTAAAAAGTCAGAATTTGACCAAATCTGTTTCATTCGTTTGTTAATATGCCTCTTCTATTGACAAATCTGCAATTGGAATTTCATTTGAGGTTGAAATGACCGCGGGAGATCTTGTGATAGTGATCATGTCCTCGAAGGACATCTTCTTCTTTAGTAGCTCAAAACTTTGTGTCGAATGCGATCAAGTGAAAAAAAGTCAGAATTTGACCAAATCTGTTTCATTCGTTTGTTAATATGCCTCATCTGGGCAGGGATTTTCGAAGCTAAGTCTGTTCACAATTGTATTTTGTCGAAACTGTATTTATCTTTCGGTGTGTGAAGTTATTGTGTGCAACTTTGGTTGTTTCTCGGTGTTTATCTTTCATAAATTGATCGTCTGTTTGCCGCGTGTCGCCTTTGCCGCGTCGCGAACGATATGAAATC
This sequence comes from Myxine glutinosa, assembly GCF_964187855.1. Lineage (NCBI taxonomy): Eukaryota > Metazoa > Chordata > Myxini > Myxiniformes > Myxinidae > Myxine > Myxine glutinosa. The sequence goes on along the minus strand of NW_027616446.1, from coordinate 77,312 downwards.
GAAGTTAAGTGATTGTTCCCATTTGTATTTTCGTTAAAACTGTATTTATTTATGGTGTTGTACGTATATTGTGTCCCGACGAAGATTTTTCGGTGCAAATCTTTCATGCCTGTATTGAAAATCGTGTTAATTTGTGTCGTGTCTTGAGGTCTTGTACAGTGTACACTGTACAACCTTGAGGCTTTGTTTTTTTCTCGCAGCGGTCCGTCGTTTGTGATCCAATAACTTTCGTTCTCTGTATTCGCAGTCTTTTCACTCATAGCCTACTTCCTTGTGTAAATCTCAACTCAAAAAAAAAAAAAAAAAAAAAAAAACAAAAACATTTCCTTCTCTGTTCTCATTCGTTTATTCATTCTTATTCGTTCGTTCATTCTTCGACCCGTGTTTCTCCCCCATTTCCCCAGATAGTTTTCACTGTTATTAACCTTCAATGTTTACACTTTCCCCTCAAGTTATGTATTCCGTAATATATTATAACACCTTTTTCTTCTTCTTTAAAAGGCTGCTTTCGACTTGCTCACCAAATCAATTCATCCCCAAAAAAATATCCATCTCCTATAGTGCCCTTTTTCTACATTCCCTAAACTCTCCTGCACTCCATCCTCCATCCAGCGTCCTTAAACGTATTTTTAACTCGAAGGTCACAAGAAACTCATTTTGCAATAAATGTTCGTTTCCCATAAATCGTACACTTTCTAAAATCCAATCTCACACCTCCCCTCCAAATCTTCCCCATAACCCCTCCCCTCCAAATCTTCCCCATCACCCCTCCCCTCCAAATCTTCCCCATCCAACGGAAGGAAATCTCATTTCCTTTCACAAAGCCCGAAACAAGTGTGTGTCCACGCTCAGGAGAGCCAGGAAACAATATCTCTCCGTTCTCAGGACCGAACTCTCTTATCTGTCTCCCTCTTCCAAATCCTGGTGGCGTCTGGTCAAATCTGTTTCTGGTGTTTGTTCCCCCTCCATCCCCTCCCTCACCTCAAATGGCCACACGGCTGACTCCGCACGCGAAAAAGCTGAATGCCTCAACTCTGTGTTTGCCTCTAAATCCTGTGTCCCAAACCCATCCCTCTCTGTACCCACCGTACCCAGTCGTACCCAGCTGCTCCTGGACTCTGTGTCCTTTCCTCCTGACAAGGTGGAAAAGTTTCTGTCAACCCTCGACTCGGATTCTGCAACTGGACCTGACGGCATCAGCCCACGGGTCCTAAAATCCTGTTCTTCCGCTCTTTCACTCCCTCTCTCTGTTCTCTTCACCCTCTCTTTTGCTCAAGGTCATCTTCCATCTGCTTGGAAATCTGCCAACATCACCGCTTTGCACAAAAAAGGTGCAAAAACAGATCCCAGCAACTACAGACCAATCAGCCTTCTCCCAATTATCAGCAAAGTCATGGAATCCATCATTGCTTCAGATATGAAATCTTTCCTCTTCTCCAATGGCTTGATCTCTGATCATCAATTTGGTTTCAGACCTGGACACTCTACTCTGGACATGCTGCTTCTGCTTTCTCAACAATGGATGGAGGTCCTCAATGCCAAACAGGAAATTAGAGCAGTCTCCCTTGACATATCACGTGCCTTCGATACGGTCTGGCACCCCGCTCTGCTCACCAAACTCTCCTCTTTTGGTATCCATGGAAATCTCCACGCATGGCTGGCGGACTTCCTCTCTAGTCGTAGTCAACGTGTGGCCCTGAATGGGTTTCTCTCATCTCCTCTTCTTGTTCAGGCTGGAGTTCCACAAGGCAGTGTTCTAGGCCCTGTCCTTTTTCTGGTCTTCATCAATGATCTCTCTGACTCTCTTGAAAATCCTCTGTATCTCTTTGCTGATGACTCTACTCTCTGTCGCTCCATTCTTCATCCCTCAGATCGGCAGTCTGCTGCCTCCTCACTCTCTGCAGACCTGGACAAAATCACAGACTGGGCAAACAAGTGGAACATGTCTTTCAATCCTGACAAATCTCACACTCTTACGATGTCTCTCCGAAAAGACCGACTGGACAACCCTCCCATCCACTTTCTGAATAATCCTCTCCAAGAAGTTCTGTCACTCAAGCTTTTGGGTCTCACTATCTGCCATGATCTTTCCTGGGAAAACCACATTTCAAATCTGGCCTCCAAAGCCAGTCGCCGACTGGGGATCCTCCGTCGTGCGAAGTCCTTCCTTGGCACACCTGAGCTCCTCACCACATACAAGGCTTTCATCCGCAGCTCAATGGAATACTGCTCTCCCCTCTGGGCTGGTGCTCCTGCTTCACACCTAGCTCGTCTTCACGCTGTTGAAACCAAAGCATTCAGAATCATTGGAATCTCCCGCGATGAAGCTAACTCCAAGGGCCTCTCACTCACTCACCGCAGGCAGGTTGGTGGTCTTTCCATCTTCTACCGACTCCTCTCTGGCCTTGCCCCCCCAGCTCTCTCTGGGCTCTGTCCCGCAAATATTCCTACAGGTCGCACAAGATCTGCCTGCAACCCTCTTATGGTCAAACTGCCAAAATCAAGACTCTCTGCTCACCTTCACTCCTTCATTCCTCTTTTCTCCCGCCTCTGGAACAAACTCCCTCACTCTCTTCAATCCCACTCCACCCTCCAGGTCTTTAAAACAGCTGTTCACCACCATCTCTTATCTTCCCCCATCCAAAACCTTGATCTTTTCTACCCCCGCTAATTTCACCCCAATTCCACTTTTTTGAAATACCAACTTCTGTCCTGGAAGTCATTGGTGTCCTTGTGTTTTATACTTCTCCCTCCACCCCCCCCCCCTTCCCATGCCTCCTCCCCCCAAGCCCTCTCCCTTCCACACATCTCCCTGCTCTCAAATGTTGTGTTTGTGTGCTTCACCTTCTCTCCCCATCTTGTTTTCCGCTCCCTCTTTTTATATATTTTGTTTGTCTGGTTGATTTGTTTGTGAAGTAAATGTTAGCTCTTTCACGAGCCTCGATTCAGTATACAAAAAAAAAAAAAAAAAAAAAAAAAAAAAATCACCCATCCCTTTCAAATCTCCCCCCTTGCCCCCTCCCTCCTAAACTACCCCCTCACCCCTCCCCACCAAGATGCCCCCTCGCCCCTCCCCTCCTAGACTCCTCCCTCACCCCTCCCCTCCAAATCTCCCCCATATCCCATCCCTTTCAAATCCCTCCCCTTGTCACTTCCCTCCCAAACTCCCCCCTTGCCCCTCCCCTTCAAATCTCCCCACCCTCATTGCTTCTCAATTTCCCCCCTCTCACTCCCCCTCCTCAAAGCGTCCTCCCCGCTTCTTCCCCCTTCCAACTCTCACCTCCATCTCCCCCAACCTTCTGCCTCGCTCTTCCCCCTCCTCAAATAACACCTCATTGTGCCTCACCCAATCACCATCAAACCTTTTGTCCGCCCCATCCTTCCCTTTCTCCGAGCTATTCTGCAATCTCTGACACACCTTCAACAGCTCTCCCTACCTCTTCCACCTCTTCCACATCTTACCCTACCCCTCCTACCCCCTGTTCTGTATCTGATGCTCCCCCTTCCTCTTCATTAACGGTATGGACCTCAAACATCTGGGGCCTTCGTTCAAACTTAACTGATCTCTCCATACAGGTTGCTTCTGTCAAACCAGACGTGATCTGCTTAACAGAAACTTTCCTCCTTTGTGATGTCTCTGATTCCTTAGTATCTCTCCCGGGCTACTCCCTCCTCCGGTATGATAGACCTGAGCCTCGTCCTGGAGGTGGGGTTGCTATCTTTATCAAAAACTCTCTTCCTCACTCGCCCTGCACTGCACTCTCTCCACCTCACCCCCAGGAATACCTCTGGCTACGGCTTCCCCTTCGCTCCCACCTCTTGTTCATATGTGTGTTGTACCGTCCACCAAACAGTGATGACTCCATCTACATCTCGCTGTCTGATAATATGGACCAACTTCTATCTACTCATCCCAACTCTCTCTTCCTCATATGTGGTGATTTCAACTGTCATCATGCCAGTTGGCTGGGTGTGGGTACCTCTCTCACCAGCCATGGCTCATCAGCAAAGGACTTCTGCGACTCACTGGGACTGACACAATCTGTCAATTTCCCGACCCGGATCTCAGTCAACGGAACATCTTCTCTTCTGGACTTGGTTATGACTAACTTCCCTGAAAATGTCTGCTGCTCTTCTTCTGCTCCAATCGGATCATCTGATCATGTCCTTGTTAAAGTGGACATCTCTCTGACCATCCTCAGGGAGCCTGCTCAGTGTCGACGAGTCTGGCATTTCACTCAGGACAACTGGCACGGTCTTCAAGCAGCCATCAATCATCTGGACTGGTCTCCCATCTCTACCACCTCTGACATCAACTCATCCTGGGAATTCTTCCAAAGTAAATTGCTCTCTCTCATGCACAGATTTATCCCATCTCGTCTTCAGTTGTCATACCCTTCCTCCCGTCCATGGTACACGGAATCTTGTGGTGAGGCTGTTGCCCAGAAACAACTTGCCTTAGTCTCCTGGAAAGCAAATCCAACGGAAGGAAATCTCATTTCCTTTCACAAAGCCCGAAACAAGTGTGTGTCCACCCTCAGGAGAGCCAGGAAACAATATCTCTCCGTTCTCAAGACCGAACTCTCTCATCTGTCTCCCTCTTCCAAATCCTGGTGGCGTCTGGTCAAATCTGTTTCTGGTGTTTGTTCCCCCTCCATCCCATCCCTTACCTCAAACGGCTACACAGCTGACTCCGCACGTGAAAAAGCTGAATGCCTCAACTCTGTCTTTGCCTCTAAATCTTGTGTCCCAAACCCATCCCTCTCTGTACCCACCATACCCAGTCGTACCCTGCTGCTCCTGGACTCCGTGTCCTTTCCTCCTGACAAGGTGGAAAAGTTTCTGTCAACCCTCGACTCTGATTCTGCAACTGGACCCGACGGCATCAGCCCACGGGTCCTAAAATCCTGCTCTGCCACTCTATCTCACCCTCTCTCTGTTCTCTTCACCCTCTCTTTTGCTCAAGGTCAACTGCCATCTGCTTGGAAATCAGCCAACATCACCGCTTTGCACAAAAAAGGTGCAAAAACAGATCCTAGCAACTACAGACCAATCAGGCTTCTCCCAATTATCAGCAAAGTCATGGAATCCATCATTGCTTCGGATATGAAATCTTTCCTCTTCTCCAATGGCTTGATCTCTGATCATCAATTTGGTTTCAGACCAGGTCACTCTACTCTGGACATGCTGCTTCTGCTGTCTCAACAATGGATGGAGGTCCTCAATGCCAAACAGGAAATTAGAGCTGTCTCCCTCGACATATCACGTGCCTTCGACACGGTCTGGCACCCCGCACTGCTCACCAAACTCTCCTCCTTTGGTATCCATGGAAATCTCCACGCATGGCTGGCGGACTTCCTCTCTAGTCGTCGTCAACGTGTGGCCCTGAATGGGTTTCTCTCATCTTCTCTTCCTGTTCAGGCTGGAGTTCCCCAAGGCAGTCAGTGTTCTGGGCCCCATGCTTTTTCTGGTCTTCATCAATGATCTCTCTGACTCTCTTGAAAATCCTCTCTATCTCTTTGCTGATGACTCCACTCTCTGCCGCTCCATTCCTCTTCCCTCAGATCGGCAGTCTGCAGCCTCCTCACTCTCTGAAGACTTGGACAAAATCACAGACTGGTCAAACAAGTGGAACATGTCTTTCAATCCTGACAAATCTCACACTCTTACTATGTCTCTCCGAAAAGATCGACTGGACAACCCTCCCATCTACTTTCTCAACAATCCTCTCCAAGAAGTTCTGTCGCTCAAGCTTTTGGGTCTCACTATCTGCCATGATCTTTCTTGGGAAAACCACATTTCCAAGCTGGCCTCCAAAGCCAGTCGCCGACTGGGCATCCTCCGTCGTGCGAAGTCCTTCCTCGGCACACCTGAGCTCCTCCCCACATACAAGGCTTTCATCCGCAGCTCAATGGAATACTGTTCTCCCCTATGGGCCGGTGCTCCTGCCTCACACCTAGCTCGGCTTCACGCTGTTGAAACCAAAGCTTTCAGAATTATTGGAATCTCCCGCGATGAAGCTATCTCTGAGGGCCTTTCACTCCCTCACCGCAGGCAGGTAGGTGGTCTTTCTGTCTTCTACCGACTCCTCTCTGGCCTTGCACCCCCAGCTCTCTCTGTGCTCTGTCCCCCAAATATTCCTACAGGTCGCACAAGATCTGCCAGCAACCCTCTGATGGTTAAACTGCCGAAATCTCGGCTCTCTGCTCACCTTCACTCTTTCATTCCTCTTTTCTCCCGCCTCTGGAACAAACTCCGTCACTCCCTTCAATCCCACCCCACTCCTCCCTCCAGGTCTTTAAAACAGCTGTTCACCACCATCTCTTATATTCCCCCATCCAAAACCTTGATCTTTTCTACCCCCACTAATTCACCCCAGATCCACCTTGTTTGAAATTCCAACTTCTTTCCTGGAAGTCCTGGCAGTGTCCATATGTTTTATACCTCTCCCACCGCACACTTCTCATGCCCCCCTCACCCCCAAAGCCCTCGCCCTCTCTCAGATCTCAGATGTCTCCATGTCTCTCGGTCCCTGCTCTCAAATGTTGTGTTTGTGTCCTTCCCCCTCTCTCCCCATCTTGTCTACCGCACCCGATGTTATATGTTTTATGTGTCGGTTTGTCTTTCTGTGTGATTAATGTTCGCTCTTTCACGAGCCTCGACCTTGTATACAAAAAAAAAAAAATACAAAAAATATATATATATATATTGACAAATCTGCAATTGGAATTTCATTTGAGGTTGAAATGACCGCGAGAGATCGCGTTATCGTGATCACGTTCTGGAAGGACAAAACGGTGTGTTTCTTCTTCTTTCAACAATAAAGACTTACTCGCCGAAACCCGTGGAACATCCACGGAAGGGAGGATGTGGTGTATGGATAGAGTGTACCATTACGGATGGCATAGGGGATTTGCTTGTCCGAGTAAGAGTTAGGAAGAAAGATGAGAATGAAGAGTGCATATATGAACAACGATCGCCGACACCGGCACAAATGCATGTTCTGGATTGTCCACTCAGTGGACGGCTTGCTTTCGCCTTCGCCTGTCCAATCAGCGGACGGCTTGCTTCGCCTTCGCCCAGCAGACGCCAATACGATGGCGTCGTAAGATGGCGTCGTATTGGCAGTTAATCGGATGCTTTTGGGCCCCGCCGTCGGCTAATTCAGATTTTTCGAGTATGGCTGTACGTGATAAACAAAGAGCGCGGTTCGTAGATCGTAAATCCATTAGTGCCGTGGGCATCGGGTCACTGGGTGCGGCGTAAAAGGGATAACAAAGTCGAGTCCTTACGCTATTATTATATAGATAGCTTCGAGACCGTACATCCAATCATTTTGAAATTTTGCACACTTCTTCCGCTTTATGAGAGCTACATTGCATTAAAAATTCAAGTCGATCCATGCAGTGGTTCAAGAGTTACAAGCTTTTTAAAATTTAACTTCAATTATTTATTGTGGCCAAACCATGTGACTTATCAAAACGTCTCAAGTAACATTGAAACATCCCCCCATGAGGAACATTTGTGTAAAGTTTCCACTCGATATCCACAAATTATAGAGGTGATACCATTTCTAGTTTGAGCTTTAAAACGTTATAACTCTGAAACCATGTGTCGGATGACGTCGTGCTGATTGACTTTTTTGTTCGTCATGGGTATGCGAATACGCATGCCAAGTTTGGGCTCGATCCGTTCAGCCGTTGCGGAGAAAAAGGGTTTTTTGTGTTTTTTTCACGAAAAACAAGATGGCGGCCGAACCATGTGACGTATGACTTCGAAATTTTTTGCAATCTGAGTTTTTTTTAACTGAGCATCTGGGGAAAAAATCCCATTTCATGGATTTCATGGAGAGTAAACCTAATAAGAAAAACTCTAGCAGTAATTAATAGGTTTCCTCTCAATTTCATGGAGAGTAAACCTAATCTATCTATAATTCCAGTAATCTCTGTGTGTGTGTATGTGTGTGTGTCTGTGACCGCTGTTTCTCGACAACCGCGGGTCCGATCTAATTGAAACTTGCCAGGTATATTGCTGGGGACCCGAGGATGTGCCTTTTCAAGGTTTCATATTAATCGGAGAAGTAGTTACCGAGCTATGTCCAAAAAACGATTCAACCAATCAGAGAGCAGCGAGCTATCACGTGTGCCGAACGTGGCGAACAGACTCTGCCTCGGACGGCACATTTGAGAGCGTATTCATTTATTTCACGTTGGCAAACTATGTTGGCGTTAAACTATGTTTTAAAACTAATTAAAACTAATTTGCGATTCATCGTAACTGCGATATGCGACCTTCCGGACAGTCAAATGAGGACGTCACTTCCGGACTTATGGATAGTCATAGTGACGACGTACTGATGTTGAACGTGGCGAGCAGACGCTGTAAGGTACGATCGATTGTAGTACACGTTTATAATAACTCTGCCGATACAGGCCCGATTAACTGCAGCGCCATCCGAGCTGCGGCGTCGGGACGATACATTCATTGCACGGTCACATCACGCACTTACGGGCACGCCCATGGGCCCATGGGCACGACCATGCATGCATGGGCGAAGACATTTTTTTTTTTTTTTTTTGGCAAGGAACGGGCACCCACGTACGGGCACGTCCTAGTAAGAAAAACTCTAGCAGTAAAAATAGGTTTCCTCTCCATTTCATGGAGAGTAAACCTAAAAATAAACAATGCTCTAAAATACGAGGCAACGCAGTCATTTGCTCAGCCGGTTCCTCTGGCTGAAGCCGAAGTCCGGTTCCTCGGGCGAGTGAAGCGTACTTCGAGCTCTCCACGGCATTGAAGTTTAAGTGTTTTCCCATTCTTGTCTTTGTCAAATTTCCACTGGTTATTTTGCTGTGTACGTGTTATTGTGTGTTTCTGGTTGGTATTGGTTTGTAATTCGTACAAACTTGTGTGTAGTTAATCGTTTTCTGGGTCGTACCTCGTGCGCGGCCTGGTAACTTGGGGCTTCCCTCCCCCCGTCGGTGTTTTGTCGATTTGGGTTCTTTCCTTCACTGTATTGCTCGTTTCTTTTATTTTATTTTCTCCCCCTCACCTCACCTCCCTAGACAAATAATTCTATATTGATTCTTTCTCTCCTCCCGGACATGTTTGTTCGCTCTCCTCCTCGTCTCAACTGGTGCCCCGCCCCCTGTATCTCGTTTTTCTTCCACCTCTGCTCCTTCTTTCTCAAATCCACGTTCTCGCTTGGAGACTTTTCCCAGATTGTTTTTCATGGTTTTCATGGTTCTGTTTGGATATTGTTGGAATATGTTTAAACCGCAGCCGTGATGCTGACGCCGCCCCTCCGCCCTCCCCCCACCCCAAATTTCCATGTTTTAAACGTTTCCCAGTGTGTACCCTGGTCAGAATAGGTACACCGTATCCCTGTGTGTCGTAAGAGACGACTAAGAGGGTTGGCGTCAGGAAGGGAATCCGGCCATAAAAAATATTGCCTCAAAAAAGAGAACCATGACAATTACAACTACATATGGGCAGGGCAGGGTGCAGCCCGAAGTCGAGATCGGTTTCTGAGGTTTGGGACATGGAATGTAGGGACAATGACAGGGAGATCAGGAGAAGTGGTGGAAGTATTGGTCAGAAGAAGAGTGGACATATGTTGTGTGCAAGAGACGAGATGGAAGGGAAGTGGTGTGAGAATGGTGAAGGGTAGGCAGGGACAGAAATACAAGTTTGTGTGGCAAGGGTGCCCGGAGGGCGTGAATGGTGTTGGCGTCCTGTTTTCTGAGGAGTTTGTAGACAGTGTGGTGAGTGTGACTAGAGTGAGTGATAGGTTGATGATGGTGAAAATGACGATTGGAAAGCTCTTGGTGAACGTCATCTCGGGATATGCTCTGCAGGTTGGTCGAAGCAATGAAGAGAAGGACAAGTTCTGGTGTGCGATAGAGAAGCTGATGGAAAACGTGAAAGATGAGGAAGTTGTTGTGGTGGGAGGAGACCTGAATGGACATGTGGGAAGGAGTATGGATGGTTTTGAGGGAATTCATGGGGGTTACGGATATGGTGTGAGAAATGGAGAAGGTGAAAGGATTTTGGAGTTTGCTGGTGGAGCTGATTTGTTGATTTGTAATGCTCAGTTCCAGAAAGAGGATAATAAGCTTGTTACATACACGTCAGGTGGGTCGACGACAACCGTTGACTACCTGATGGTGCGTAGGCGAGATAGGGCGCACCTCTGGGACACAAAGGTGATCCCGGGGGAGGAGGCTGTTTCACAGCACCACTTGGTTGTCTGCGACATAAGGGTGAAAGGTGCGAGGAGAGCTCGGCGGGTGAAGTACCAACCAAGAATGAAGGTGTGGAGGTTGAAAGAGGCGACAGTAAGGGAGGCATTAAAAGAGAGGCTGAGTAGGGTAGAGGATGATGTGGTTGAGCTTGAAAGTGGTTGGATGTCAATGAAAGCTGGTCTGTTGGGAGCCATTGGTGAGGTATGTGGATGGACAAAAGGACCATCGAGGCACTCGGAAACATGGTGGTGAGATGATGAAGTTGGAAAGAGGATTGACGAGAAGAGGAAGAAGTTCAAGGAGTGGCAGAAGGCGAAGGGTACGGGAGCAGAACAGCAGAGCATGAAAGTTATAAGGCAGCCAGGAAGGCTGCAAAGAAAGAGGTAGCAAAGGCGCAGGAGGCATGTAGGAAATGTTCGGAGAACGCTTGGATTCGGAAGAGGGTCAGAAAGCAGTATTCAGGATTGCAAAGCACATAGCGAAAGAGGTGTGATGTGATGGGGGTGAGTTGCTTGAAGGATGAAGTGGGACAAATCGTTGTCGACCCAGATGGAATGAAAGGAAGATGGAAAAGATATATGGAAATGCTGTTGAATACAGAGAATGAATGGGATGGTAACATAGAGAGTAACCCAGTTTTAGGACCGGCAGAGACGATAACTGAGAAGGAAGTTGAGGAAGCGATAAAAGCAATGAAGAGTGAAAAAGCGGGAGGGCCGACGGGAGTTGTGGGAGATATGTTGAAGGCAGCAGGAAGTTGGGGTGTGAAGAGAATGACAGAGATCTGTAATCTGGTGGTGAAAGAGGGCCGCATTCCAGTGGACTGGGAACTGAGTACCCTCGTCCCTCTATACAAGGGGAAAGGTGACCCTCTGGAGAGTGGCTCGTACCGAGCGATAAAGTTATTGGAGCATGGAATGAAGGTATTGGAAAGGGTGTTGGAGAGGAGGATAAGGAAGAAAGTGAAGAACGACGAAATGCAGTTTGGATATATGCCAGGAAGAGGAACGACAGATGCGCTTTTCATTGTGAGGCAGTTGCAGGATAAGTACATGGAGAAGAGGAAGAAGTTGTTTTTTGGGTTTGTTGATCTGGAGAAAGCATTCGATAGGGTTCCACGCAAAGTATTGACATGGGCATTGAGGAAGTTAGGAGTGGAGGAATGGTTTATCAGAGTAGTGATAGCAATGTACAAAAGAGCGCACACAGCTGTAAGGACGAAGGATGGGAACAGTGGTGAGTTTGAGGTGAAGGTGGGAGTGCATCAGAGGTCGGTACTAAGTCCACTACTATTTGTAGCTGTGATGGAGGTGCTGGCTCAGAACGTAAAGGAGGGTTTACCATGGGAGTTGTTGTATGCAGATGATCTGGTGTTGATTGCGGAAAGTATGGATGGACTGAAGGAAAAGATGAACAAGTGGAAGGAATATATGGAGACAAAAGGTCTGAAGGTGAATATCGGAAAGACGAAGGTGATGGCAAGTGGTAAAGCATGTGGTGAGGTGGAAAGAACTGGGAAGTGGCCGTGTGCTGTGTGCAGGAAGGGTGTCGGAGTGAACTCCATTCAATGTACAATGTGCGCTGAGTGGGTTCATCAAAAATGTCGTGGTCTGAGAGGGTCATTTACCAGTGTGGCAGCTACATTCAAATGTAAGGTGTGCACAGAGGGAGCTGCAGATGGAGGAAATGTTGAGTTGGATCTTGGAGACGGCATGAAGCTGGAAGGTGTGAAAACATTTTGCTACCTCGCAGACATGCTGAATGGAGACGGTGGATCAGACTCGGCAACGGTTGCTCGAGTGAGATGTGCATGGAAGAAGTTTCGGGAACCGAGTGGCGTGCTGATGAGGACGAGAGTGTCGCTGAAGCTGAAGGGAAAGGTGTATGCTGCATGTGTGAGAAGTGTTATGATTTATGGGAGCGAGACATGGGTAATGAACGTAGAGCAGCAACGAAGGCTGGAAAGGGTGGAAATGTGAATGGTTCGATTGATGTGCGGAGTATCGTTGAGAGAGAGGAAGACAAATGATGAATTGCGAAAGATGATGGGAATATTGCCTGTGATTGAAGCTGTGAAGAGGAACAGGTTGAGATGGTTTGGTCATGTGTTGAGGAAGGATGAAAGTGACTGGTTGAGAAGAGTGATGGAAATTAATGCAGAAGGAAGTAGAGGACGGGGAAGACCGAGAAAGACTTGGCTAAAGATGGTGGAAGAAGAAATGCGGGCAAGGGGGTTAACAAGGAGAGATGCAGAAAATAGGGCAAAATGGAGAAGATTGTCATGGGGACTGCAAGGCTAACCCCTGCTCTAGCAGGGAAAATGGCCTTAAATGCATATTGTGTTGTTGTTGCAGTCATTTGCTCAGCAACACCATCATGCTATGTACACGGTCACCCTTTCCATCCACAATGGTTTTTTTTCTTCTTTTTTTGCCTCAACTGTCCAAAATAAAATGAACACAGTAATAAAAACATTTTACAAAGCAAGCATTTTCATGTTCTCTGTATTTAAGAGCTAGTCGTAGTCTTGCGAGGCATAAACGTCCCGATTTCGGCGCTTGATCTTGCGCTCCCCTGAACGCTCATCGCTCACACCAACACGCTTACCCCCAGAGCCCCCAGAACTCTTGGTCTGATCCGGTTCCTCGGACTCCATGGAGTCCTCGGCCTCGCCCAAATCGCGCGAGACAGGACTGCAGCACGAGCTAAAGGCATTGCCGGACTGGACTGAATCGTCGAGGAAAGAGGACGGGGATGTGCTGAGGAAAGAGCTGAAAACCTTAGATGGGGTGGAATTGTGCAAAGGCACGGGGCTTGGCAGGATGTTCAAAGCAGAATCTGAGATGAGTTGCAAGAGAAGAAAGAAAATGAAATTCGAATCAATACTGAATGCACCCAAATACAAATACAGTATACATGTATGTGTATATATACCATACACAGATCAACCCCCCCCCCCCCCCCAACTTGATGAGGCAGCAAGGCACAGATCAAGTCCCACCACAGCGGTTGCTCTATGACCCACTAGCAACGTGTTGCCTGCCACGCGAACACATAGTCTCTGCCCTGCTGATAAATTAGTCAGGAATATTAAAATCAATCGAAAAAGTGGCATTGAAGAGATGGACATCTCTGCTTTCGTGTCTGTGACCATGGAGCTTTAATCTCAGTCTGCAAATACTTCAGTACCACGTGGATGCCTCCTAATTTTGAGGTGATGTGTTGGTATAATTTATGCACATGACGTCAGTGTCATGTCATAAGGTCAGTGTGCATATATACACATACATATATACATACAGTCACGTGAGAAAGTAAGTACACCCCATGTAAAGTTTTGACTTTTTCAACATATTTCAACATACAGCTATTTGATCTTCATTTCAACAATATTGATAGATAAAGGTGATATAATATAACAAATATCATGAAACATTTACATTTTGTAGTCCATTGTATAATTTAAATAAACATAAATGCAAATTTCGCATGTGGAAAAGTAAGTACACCCTTGGCTCTAATAGGTGGTATTGCCCCCTTTGGCAGAAACAACCTCAAGTCGGCGTTTCTTATAACTGTCTACCAGTCTCTGACATCGACTGGGAGAAATTTTTGCCCACTCCTCCATGCAGAATTCTTTCAGCTGTGCGATGTTTGAGGGGTTTCTTGCATGCACAGCTCGTTTCAAATCCCCCCACATCTCGATGGGATTTAGATCCGGGCTTTGACTTGGCCATTCCAGAACCCTCCATTTCTTTCTTTTCAGCTATTCGTTGGTGGATTTACTGGTATGTTTAGGGTCATTGTCATGTTGCAAGGGTCCACCTTCAGTTGAGCTTCAACTCTCCGGCAGATGGCCTCACATTATCCTCAAGCACCTTCTGGTACAATGAAGAATTCATAGTGGATTATATGATGGTGAGCTGCCCAGGCCCTGATGCAGCAAAGCTGCCCCAAACCATAATATTTCCACCACCATGCTTCACAGTTGGTATCAGGTTCTTGTGGTCAAATGCTGTCTTTGGTTTTCGGCAAACATGTCTTCTGGTAATGTGGCCAAATAGCTCTACCTTTGACTCATCTGTCCAGAGCATATTGTTCCAGAAGTGCTGGTCTTTGCCTAAGTGTTCATTGGCAAACTTTAATCTTGCCTTGATGTTCTTTCTGGACAGCAAAGGTTTCCTCCTGGCACACCTCTCATGCAGATCAAATTTGTGCAGCCTCTTTCTAATGGTAGACTCGTGCACTTTGACATCAACAGTGGCAAGAGCTACCTGGGGGCCCGTGATGACATTCTGGGGTTCTTCGAGACTTCTTTCAGCATCTTTCGGTCTGCTCTTGCTGGGGCGGCCTGGCCTGAACAAGTTTGCAGTTGTTTGGAATCTTCTCCACTTGTAGATGATTTTCCGGACAGTCGAATGATTGATTTCAAATTGTTTGGAGATCTTTTTAAATCCCTTCCCAGACTCGTAGGCATCTATAACCTTCTTTCTGAAGGCCTCAGAGAGCTCTTTTGATCGAGGCATGGTGACGCCGCACACTTCAACAACAAAGAGCAAACCAAACTAAATGTCTGAGGTTTAAATAAGACAGGTACCTCCAAGATCCTCCCCAACAATGTTCTAATCTTTTGCACCCGAGTTGGTGCACCTGATTCTAATTTTAGGTATTTGAAGTAGTGATAAATGTAGGGGTGTACTTACTTTTTCCACATGCGAAATTTGCATTTATGTTTATTTAAATTATATAATGGACTACAAAATGTAAATGTTTCATGATGTTTGTTATATTATATCACCTTTATCTGTCAATATTGTTGAAATGAAGATCAAATAGCTGTATGTTGAAATATGTTGAAAAAGTCAAAACTTTACATGGGGTGGACTTACTTTTTCACGTGACTGTATACACGTATGCATTGTCTGTCCTGTGTTGTCGCTGAACTACTCCCTCAAACTTTTGTGAAATCGTAACAAACTTCCGGTATGCACCTACCTCTCCCATGTGTATGTCCCAAGGGGGGTGTTTTTAAGTTCATAATTTTTTTTTTACTTAAATCTTCAACTTCAATTGTTTATAAAAATGTAAAATCACGAATATTACAAATACATGTACAAAACAAATGTATTACGATTGGTGTCAGCAAACTAACACAGCTACTCACATGCAGCTCGTCTCTATAGCGACGTCTGATTGGGTGTTTTGAATTGCACAGTGGAAGTTGGTAATTACGTGGAGGTGAGGTAATTTTAATAACGGGGCTGTGAGGTGTTTTTAATAATTTGGCGTTTATATGTTGGTGAGGCGTTTTGAATCATGTGGCATGTACATGGTTGTGTGAGGTGTTTTGAATTA
The DNA here is from genome assembly GCF_964187855.1 of Myxine glutinosa. Lineage (NCBI taxonomy): Eukaryota > Metazoa > Chordata > Myxini > Myxiniformes > Myxinidae > Myxine > Myxine glutinosa. The sequence goes on along the minus strand of NW_027616446.1, from coordinate 61,713 downwards.
CGTGCTGGTGAGGTCAAGTATTTAACATACTTATGGTCATATTTAATTTACGTCAATGCAGTGTCTGTCACGTCCCGTCACATAACTGAACTATTCGCTCAAACTCTTGCGAAATTTTCCCAAACATCCAGTCTGCATGTACCCCTCCCATGTGCAAGTGCTAAGCAGTTACTCATGAAATTTTTTTGAAGGTGATGTAATGGCAACTTCAATTGCTTATAAAAATGTAATAACATGAATATTACAAATACATTTCTGCAAAAGAAATGTTTGTATTATTGGTGTAAATCATAGCACAGCAACTCACGTGCAGTCGTTATACAACACAACAACAACAGGCATTTTAAGGCCATTTTCCCTGCAAGAGCGGGGGATAGCCTTGCGGTCCCCATGACAATCTTCTCCATTTTGCACTATTTTCTGCATCTCCCCTTGTTAACCCCCTTGCCCGCATTTCTTCTTCGACCTTCTTTAGCCAAGTCTTTCTCAGTCTTCCCCATCCTCTACTTCCTTCTACATTCATTTCCATCACTCTTCTCAACCAGTCACTTTCATCCTTCCTCAACACATGACCAAACCATCTCAACCTGTTCCTCTTCACAGCATCAATCACAGGCTCTATTCCCAACATCTTTCTCAATTCATCATTTGTCTTCTTCTCTCTCAGCGATACCCCGCACACCCACCAAACCATTCGCATTTCCACCCTTTCCAGCCTTCGTTGCTGCTCTACGTTCATTACCCATGTCTCGTTCCATAAATCATAACACTTCTCACACATGCAGCATACACCTTTCCCTTCAGCTTCAACGACACTCCCCTCCTCATCAGCACGCCACTCAGTTCCCGAAACTTCTTCCATGCACATCTCACTCTAGCAACCGTTGCCGAGTCAGATCCACCTTCTCCATTCAGCATGTCTCCGAGGTAGCAAAATGTTTTCACACCTTCCAGCTTCACGCCGTCTCCAAGATCCAACTCAACATTTCCTCAGATCCCTCTGTGCACACCTTACATTTGAATGTAGCTGCCACACTGGTTAATGACCCTCTCAAACCACTACATTTTTGATGAACCCACTCAGCGCACATTGGACATTGAATGAAATTCACTCCGACACACTTCCTGCACACAGCACACGGCCACTTCCCACTTCTTTCCACCTCACCACATGCTTTACCACTTGCCATCACCTTCGTCTTTCCAATATTCACCTTCAGACCTTTTGTCTCCATACATTCCTTCCACTTGTTCATCTTCTCCTTCAGTCCATCCATACTTTCTGCAATCAACACCAGATCATCTGCATACAACAACTCCCACGGTAAACCCTCGTTTACGGTCTGAGCCAGCACCTCCATCACAGCTACAAATAGTAGTGGACTTAGTACCGACCCCTGATGCACTCCCACATTCACCTCAAACTCACCACTGTTCCCGTGCTTCATCCTTACAGCTGTGCGCGCTCTTTTGTACATTGCCATCACTACTCTGATCAACCATTCCTCCACTCCTAACTTCCTCATTGCCCATGTCACTACTTCACGTGCAACCCAATCGAATGCTTCTCCAGATCAACAAACCCAAGAAACAACTTCTTCCTCTTCTCCATATACTTCTCCTGCAACTGCCTCACAATAAAAAGCACGTCTGTCGTTCCTCTTCCTGGCATAAATCCAAACTGCATTTCATCAATCTTCACTCAGTTGTTATCCTCAGTTAAAACAAGGCTGTCTCTATGGCGACGTGTGATGAGGCATTTTGAATTGCACAGCGGGAGTGTGTAATTTTGATCGCTCAATGGTGAAGAATCACTAAAATTCTCAGTTCCACATCTGGATCTTCATCAAAATCTAATAATTTCGTCTTTGTCACACACCCAACCTCTCTACCAAATTCCGTCCGAATCCGTCAACGCCAAATTCACAATGTCACACCAAATTCCGTCACAACGTTGAGATATCTTGTTCAGACAGACAAACAAACAAGCCGGGGTGAAAATATAACCTCCATCCTCTTTCGGTGGCGGAGGTAATGAAGCAACTCATGGCATGTTTACTCCAAAAATGCGGTACCTTTGAAACAAAGTTTGGTGGGGATACATTCCAATTGGATAAGAGGGGAGTTATGTAATAAGCGGCTTGGAATTGCTGTGTATTTCTCAGTTTGATAAGTTTGGCTTTTGTTTCAAATGAGTCGAGGAGAGGCGAGTAGATGAGATAAGCATTGACATCACAAAGTGCTCGCCGAATCAGCTTACCACTCGTGTCAGCGAGACAAATGCCGTCAATTTCATCATCGGCGGCCCTTTCATCTCCGTCAACATCATCATCGTCCAGCAGGATCTCATCGGGGTTCAAAGAAGAATTCCCTGATAGGTCAGCACTGCTGAGGTTTACAATGAGGGACGAATTGGATGCTTCAGCAAGTCCATGGCCAGCCCTGCATGGAAATGCACACATGGAACCAACATTTCTACAATGGATGATAAATTACGGCAAATGGAATACAACACCATGTTTACCAATAAAAGGTAATGGAGAGAAAAATTGCACAAGCAAAAAAAAAAAAATCTTTAATTTTACATGATCGAATGCTAGAAATAAACGCATATGCACGCAGACATGCACGCACACACACGCACACACACACACACACACACACACACACACACACACACACACACACACACACACACACACACACACACACACACACACACACACGACAAAGCCGGGAATTCCCAGGGCATTGTGGTTACGAGCGATGCCACAACAATGGCACAACATTTCTCAACACACTAAGAGCAGGGAATTCCCCAAGGAGGAATCCCTCCTCCCCATGGATTGTCCGTGCTCGTATTCTTTTATAATGCTGAGGGTTAAGCAAGGAAGCGGCAGGTACCATTTTGAAAGTGTTTGGTAGTACTGGGCCGGGGTTTGAACCTCCAACCTCCCAGACGATTGGTCTAACAATTACACCACGAGTCTGGCTTTGTAAATGGAATTCAGTTTTAATGCAAATTAAAATTTCGACGCAATTCAGTTTAATGCTTTAACAGTTTTAATGCTCTTCCACGAGCCTCGATCTTGTATACAAAATAAATAAATAATAAGAAGAAGAAATAAAAAATGCAATTCATTGCTAAAATAAACCCGAGGTTACACAGAGATTCTAACATCCGGGCACCTTCACACAACTGCCTGCTTTTGTCAAAATAAACTGTCGTAGCTTTCACGCTTCCAAGTAACGAAGACAAATGAAGAGCTATTGATGCAAACGCATTGAATAAATGTGAAAATGCCTCATATTGTCTGCACCAGTCTGCTTTAACACAATGATCACTGAAGGTAGCAGTGCCAGCCCAAAGTCACCACCGGGCTCACCGAGCTGCTGCCAAGATGAACACATCTGTAAGTCCCAGGCGGCGACAATAGGTGGCCGTCTGTGGGCTGGGTACAGGAACAGGTGGCTTAACCTTCCCCCCTACAATATTCTTCGGGGAGTAGAATGGAACCGTGGGTGAGAAACTGGTTGGAACAGCAAGATCACCGCTCAGGAGGTCACGAACACGGGACAGGTCATCAGCACAAAGCTTCACAACGCTATGGGCGACAGAAAGCACCATCATCACCACCAAAACAATTTCAGATAACAGAAATTATCTTGTGAACCAAAACAAAATATTGCTACTGATGTGTCTCAGGTGTAATTGGTTTTTAGTTTATACTAGTTATTTCCATAGTACATGTTCAGCATAAGTGTACGTAACATGTGTATGCCAGGCAGTGTCAAATTTGTTTTTCTTAAGTTTCCTTCACCTTCCCTCCCAGACAGCTCATATCTACAAAACGATATACCCACCTTTGTGTTTATATGGTTTTCCCCATTGTGAGGTGTTGGTATGTTTTCCTTAAATAAATAATGGCAGTGCAAGATTCCACATGGCCTGGACACAGTGAAAAACTGGTATTTGTGGCGCAAGGCAGCCACCCGGATAGAGGCACCGAGAACCATGTACGTCCCCGTAGCAGGTGTACGTCCCCGTAGCAGGCATGGGCCCTGATCATAGAGCACCACAACTGGGACGACCCGATGGCTACAATACTGGTGTCAGCGAGATATGGACCGAAGGTATGAGAAATCGCACCTCAGGAGAAATTGCTGAGCGCGATTGGCACTACAAATTAATTGCGATGAGCGATCAAAGTGGCTCGAACCAGGGGGCCCACTGGACTGATGCCACTATAGCCTCGGCCAAAATGCAAGCAGAGGGGTCGTTATCGAGTGCTGTGGTGTTGCCCCCACTACCCAGTAGCCCCATAGACTCCAATAGCTATCCCGGTGCCTCCAACTGAATCAGCAGTGGGGGGTAACAGGCCGGCATTACTGCAGCAGCAGGGCGATAGCCAGGAAGTGATGGCCAATGTTAACAGCTGATGGCTGCCATGGAAGCAGCCCAAGTCGAGAGGACGGAAGAAATCAAGGCCAACCATGAGGAATGGCGGAAGCCTGGCAGATGTGCGTAGTTCATAGCAAGGACTGACAGATTAGGAATAGCATCGGAACGGGAGTTAGAGGGAAAGAAAAGAATGGGAGCGCCAGTTGGGGATCTAGTAGCCAGAGCCAGGAGGTCAAGAGGAGAGTTAGAACAGGCCATGGCAGATGAGGTCAGTGGACGTACTTAGGTGGAGATGTCTGCGGCATGTGCGACTCTGCACGTGCAGGGATCCATGCCGGAGAAACATGATTGCGGGCGGCGTCCGGCAATGGACACCAGGTATGTGGATAAATGGTGTGAATGGGGAACAGGGGTCCAGATAACATGAGTTTGGACAGGGACGCTTCCCAAGGTGCATGTAGATGTGAAGGAGCCCAGCACATGAACTACCCGAAGCCGCAGCGAAGGCCTGTGTGGTCCATTGAATGGCCGGTTTACAAACTATGCTTTTCGGTGCACATCGACCTTTCTTGCCGAGAGATTGAAACCACATGGCCTGTGCATACTGGGCCAGGTGTTGCAGAGGGAAAGTGTGCATGTGCATGTAAGTGGTGAGCGACAAATGCGGGGCACCTGTGCAAGGTGAAAAAAATGGAGGAACGCAGATGGGAGAGCCACCTCTGTCGACAGACTGTATAGCAGCAGTTTTAGAGTGGCTTCCCGAGGGATTAACAAGCACAGCTCCAGCTCAGGGTGAGCCGAGGGCCGCATGTGGGAGCATGCATGCCCCTGGAGTGTAGTTGGAATTTAACTTGCATGCTCACTCCATAGTTTATGGAAAGCTTAGAGTACAAAAAGGAAATGGCACCATGTTAGCCCCAGTAAGCCTTGGAGAGAAGGATGGGGCTGAAAGGTAAATCGGAGAAAGGGACGGATCCCCCACGAGCCCTGCAGAAATGGAGGGGGAAGCAAAAAGATAAATTTGCATGGTCCCCCCATGAGTATTGGCAAGAAGGTGGAGGAACCATAACTCTCAGGGATGGGCCACGTAGGGACCCCTCGGTGAGTGCACGGCAGCCCGTGCAACGTGCATGGAGGACCATGCAGAGAGCATAGCGAAAGTGGGCATGGTGACCGCAAGGCATGGGGTCCCGTAGCAAGGGCGTTGGGCGTGGAGGCCGAGGACGAGTTCTCTCAGGATTTAGATGACGACACAAATCGACGGGGTTTCAAATAATTAGCCCATTGCCCTTGCAGCGGAAAACTGGGGTTTCCAATCACTTCTGTGTCTGCCTGTGAACATATGTGTGTGGCTGTCCATCTGTCTGTCCAGGCCATAACGTTTTTACCATTTTTTGGTAAAAAAAAGAAAAAAAAGAAGCTTTTATCAAATTGTCACCAGTGTTATTATGAGAAAAAGCGTTACGCCTAGGTCCCCCGTCGGTGAAGTGATGTGAGTTGACAAAGTTTAAGACGCAGAAAACATGCTATGATATGATATTTCGCTCACAAGGTTCAGACCTACATGGAGCTGGCTATATTGGATTTTGACGTGGCCACCCAATTTTCAATAGCCTTCTTCCTTATGCCTAGATGCACCCACACACCAGATTAGAAGTTGGTACTTCGCTTATTTTTCAAGATATTCTGCTCACAAGGTTAATAATAATAATAATAATAATTCATTTATTTTGTATAGCGCTTTTCCAGAAGCCCAAAGGCGCTTTGACAGAGTGGCAAACATAATGCATAACAATACATGAAAACAACAATTGCAGAAAGACAAGAATCAATAGGGAAATATTTAAAGCAAAAGGAGGGAGAAGGAGAAGAGATAGTCAGGGGTTAAATGCTGTGGGTTGAATGTTGAATGCAGCGTTGAACAGGTGGGTCTTTAGTGATGTTTTGAATGTGGTGAGTGAGGAGGAGTCTCTGATGGTGTGAGGTAGTGAGTTCCAGAGGGTGGGAGCAGCGATGGAGAAGGCCCTGTCCCCCCAGGATCTGAATTTGGTCCGGATGGAGGGGGTCAGGAGGTTGGTACCAGCAGAGCGGAGGTTGCGGGTGGGAGTGTGTCTGGAGAGGAGGTCAGCCAGGTAGGATGGGGCCAGGTTATGGAGGGCTTTGTATGTCAAGAGGAGGATTTTGTACTGGATTCTCTGGGGGATGGGGAGCCAGTGAAGCTTGTAAAGGACGGGGGTGATGTGGTCACGGGTCCGGGAATGAGTGAGTAGACGGGCAGCGGAGTTCTGAATGTATTGGAGTTTATTGGTGATTTTTGAGGGTGAACCATAGAGGAGGCTATTGCAGTAGTCCAGACGGGAGGTGATGAAGGCGTGGATGAGGGTTTCTGCAGCCGTGGAGGAGAGGGATGAGCGGAGACGGGCAATGTTTTTCAGGTGAAAGAAGGCTGACTTTGTGATCTGTTTAGTGTATTTGTCGAAGGAAAGGGTTTGGTCAAAGATGACGCCAAGATTCCGGATGTGAGGGGAGTTGCCACGTTGTTCAGGTTCAGACATACATGGCGGTGGCCATATTGGATTTTGCCGTGGCGACCCAATTTTCAATAGCGTTCTTCCTTGCGCCTAGATACACCCAAACACCAGATTAGAAGTTGGTGCTTTGCTTATTTTTCAAGATATTACGCTCACAAGGTTCAGACATATATATGGTGGCGGCCATCTTGGATTTTGACGTGGCGACCCAATTTACAATAGCGTTCTTCCTCATGCCGTGATACACCCACACACCAAATTAGAAGTTGGTACTTCGCTTATTTTTCAAGATATTTCGCTCACAAGGTTCAGACATATATATGGTGGCGGCCATCTTGGATTTTGACGTGGCGACGCAATTTTCAATGGCCTTCTTGCTTATGCCGAGGTACACCCACACACCAAATTAGAAGTTGGTACTTCGCTTATTTTTCAAGATATTAATCTCACAAGGTTCAGACATACATGGCGGTGGCCATCTTGGATTTTGACGTGGCGACCCAATAGATACACCCACACACCAGATTAGACGTTGGTACTTCGCTTATTGTTCGAGATATTTCGCTCACAAGTTTCAGACATATATATGGTGGCGGCCATCTTGGATTTTGACGTGGCGACCCAATTTTCAATCGCGTTTTTTTTCTTTGTATACAGGATCGAGGCTCGTGAAAGAGCTAACATTAATCACACAAAAAAATCAAACAGACACATAAAACATATAATAAAGGGAGCGGGAGACAAGATGGGGAGAGAGGGGGAAGCACACAAACACTACATTTGAGAGCAGGGACATCGAGAGATCTGTGTGAGGGAGAGGGCTTGGGGGGAGGAGGTGTGGGAAGGGGGGGCGTTCGTCCTTATGCAGAGATACACCCACACCCCAGATTAGAAGTTGGTACTTCGCTTATTTTTCAAGATATTCATCTCACAAGGTTCAGACATATATATGGTGGCGGCCATCTTGGATTTTGACGTGGCGACCCAATTTTCAATAGCGTTCTTCCTTTTGCCGAGATACACCCACACACCAAATTAGAAGTTGGTACTTCGCTTATTTTTCAAGATATTCATCTCACAAGGTTCAGACATACATGGCTGGGCCATCTTGGATTTTGACGTGGCGACCCAATTTTCAATAGCGTTCTTCCTTATGCCTAGATACACCCAAACACCAGATTAGAAGTTGGTACTTCGCTTATTTTTCAAGATATTCATCTCACAAGGTTCAGACATACATGGTGGCGTCCATCTTGGATTTTGATGTGGCGACCCAATTTTCAATAGCGTTCTTCCTTATGCCTAGATACACCCACACACCAGATTAGAAGTTGGTACTTCACTTATTTTTCAAGATATGCAGGTTACAAGGTTCAGACATACATGGCGGCGGCCATCTTGGATTTTGACGTGGCGACCCAATTTTAAACAGCGTTCTTGCTTGTGCCTAGATACCCCCCCCCCTCCCCCCCAATTAGAAGTTGGTACTTCGCTTATTTTTCAAAATATTTCACTCACAAGGTTCAGACATATATATGGTGGCGGCCATCTTGGATTTTGACGTGGAGACCCAATTTTCAATAGCGTTCTTCCTTATGCCGAGATACACCCACACACCAAATTAGACATTGGTACTTTGCTTATTTTTCAAGATATTCATCTCACAATGTTCAGACATACATGGCGGCGGCCATCTTGGATTTTGACGTGGCAACCCAATTTTCAATAGCGTTCTTCCTTATGCATAGATACATCCACACACCAGATTAGAAGTTGGTACTTCGCTTATTTTTCAAGATATGCAGGTTACAAGGTTCAGACATACATGGCATCAGACATACATGGCGGCGGCCATCTTGGATTTTGACGTGGGTTGCACCCACACACCAAATTCGAATGCGGTCCATCGCGTACGCATGCACGCACACACGCCCGCCCGCACGGATGGACGGACGGACACACGGACGGAGGGGAAAGCGATAGTCCCCCTTTCGCTCCGCTGAGCGACGGGGGACAATATGGAGAAGACAAATAAATAATTTAGTCAAAAGGTCAGCATCACATAAAATTGCCAATATTCATCCAATTGACCTGAAATTGTAATAATTTCACATGATTGGTTCACGAATCAAAAGCTAGAAGCAGATTGTTCTTTTTTAGATGAAAAGGTCAAAAGTCAAGGCTGCATAAAAATCGTCAGTTTATTTTATTTTTAGCCGTTTTCGTTTTGTTTAGTATACGAAGAAAGAAGAAGAAGCATAAATACAAAGCGCATGCGGATGGGCTTTGTATTTTTCCGATGATTTATACTTTCATTTTTAATTGGTTGACAGGATACAGTAGATGCCTTCCTCTTCTCATCCTGACAAGATTATGAATGGGTGAGGAGTTGATAAGGTGAATGTGAATGAGGTACGTGGACCTAAAATGTTTAGGAATAAATATTGGACGAATGGTGTATTGAGTTGGATCTTGGAGACGGCGTGAAGCTGGAAAGTGTGAAAACATTTTGCTACCTAGGAGACATGCTGAATGGAGAAGGTGGATCATACTGAGTGGAAGTTTCGGGAACTGAGTGGCGTGCTGACGAGGAGGGGAGTGTCGTTGAAGCTGAAGGGAAAGGTGTATGCTGCATGTGTGAGAAGTGTTATGATTTATGGGAGCGAGACATGGGTAACGAAGGCTGGAAAGGGTGGAAATGCGAATGGTTCGACGGATGTGCGGAGTATCGTTGAGAGAGAGGAAGACAAATGATGAATTGCGAAAGATGATGGGAATAGAGCCTGTGATGGATGCTGTGAAGAGGATCAGGTTGAGATGGTTTGGTCATGTGTTGAGGAAGGATGAAAGTGACTGGTTGAGAAGAGTGATGGAAATGAATGTAGAAGGAAGTTGAGGACGGGGAAGACTGAGAAAGACTGGCTAAACATGGTTGATGAAGAAATGCGGGCAAGGGGGTTAACAAGGAGAGATGCAGAAAATAGGGCAAGATGGAGAAGATCGTCATGGGGACCGCAAGGCTAACGCCCGCTCTAGCAGGGAAAATGGCCTTTAAAATGCATGTTGTTGTTGTTGATGGTGTAAATAGGGTGTGAATCATGAAGAAGAAGCACACCGCTGTGGAGAGGGAATCCCCATTTAAAATGGGTGGAGGGGATTCAGCTGGTTTGAAACGTGGATGCTGTTCCGTTATTGGTGCTGGAATAAGTAAAGTTTTGTTTATTGGGTGCAATAATTCGTTGACAGGCTGGGGGTGTGGCTCATTGAGTGTAGGTATTTGGGGAGGGGCATCTTGGGTGCTCAGTGTGCACTGGGTCCAGAGGGGCGACCCAGAAATTTGTGAAGTGGGCCCAAACACCGAAGAGAGCGCTGGAGGTGCCACGGGCTAGAAAGGGAACTTGCGAGAGCCAGAGAGAACTCTCCAGAACTCAGAGTGGAGCAGGTAGCTCGGAAATGGCCCCAGCAGCCCAGGGATGACACATTTGGGAAGCAGGCAGAAGCCTGCAGAGAGAGCCATAAGAGAGATATTGTGCTTTGGCAAAGAAAATAAAATTTTAGAGCCAGGCACGCACGCACTTGTTAGGGCACCAGCACGTGGGATGGCGGGTCAATTGGTTACATAGAACCACAGTAAAGTGGGTTTAAAGTAAAATGAAAAAGTGTTTTTGCAAAAGTTACGTCAGTTGGAGATACTTCCCCTTCGTATCATTGTAAATGTTAGACTACCATTTGGACTACCAAGCCACCGAGACAAACTGAGTGGGTAATTTTTTTTTGTGATGACCCATTGCATTCCAAATTGTTAGTGCAGGGCTCGCTCCGCTAGCGATCCAGGTAAGGCCATGCCACTTCATCATGTTATAGTCACGACACGTGCCTTGATCTTCTCTTGGAAGATAGATTAGTTTGACGGAATTAGCGGGCCCAGGAGGGATATATTAGCCAAGAGCGGTTTAGAGAGGATGGAGTTCGAGATAGGAAAGAGGGATAAGCTGGGCAGCTCGGGTAGAGTAGGTTGGGGCATAAGCCAGCCATCCTATCTGCTGCAATCACATGATCTTACCATCACGTCATTCATCTGCCGGTTCACGACATCTACTGGCCACTCACTTGACTTGCCACTTCAACAACACTACCTTCCTGTAAGCCATGCCATCTGCCAGGTCGTGCTGCTCACCTGCTGTGGCACCTGCTGCCACTTATCTGCTGCATCATTTTGCTGGGCCTTAAAAGCCAGAAGACAAAACTCGTTTCAAGGCCAAATGCCTTTTATTTCTTGTTGAGCCACAAGTGCCGTTTGCTTGCTCGTGTTGGGCTACATGGGCCAAAGACACCACCAGTAGAAAAATCACATGGGCCCTTGCTAATCCTCAAGTTATGGAGAGGCTGCTTGGGCCAGGGACAGGCCTTGTGGTCAGTCACCAAGGACACTTGAAGTGCCGGACAAAAGACCTCAATAGACAGCGCCAGGGTGTGTAGTTATCTCCGTAGTATAGTTTAGTCATCTCTGCAGTGAATGTAACAGAATAAGTGTGAAGTGAAGTCAAGTGTCACAAAAGTATTACTTTTGTATATTTTTGTTTGACTCTATTTTGGCAACTATGGAAATGAAGGTTTCTTTGAATTGAATTGAAAACTAATTCATCGTGATATTAGATATTCAGTGTTTTATGTGATATATAGATGATGTCCACCCTCCCTAATGTGCGAGTCCCAAAAAAAAAAAACTGCAATCATTTTGAGCCTGTTTTATGTTCTTTTAAGCGAAAGACCAGGCCTTTAGGCACAGGTTTGGATGGGAGAAGTCAGCTCGACAGCTGTAGCCGTTGTTGTGCACCAGACCACCAGGGTGAAAGGTCAGGATGGGGCATCATGCCCCCATGGCCCAATGATGAACGAAAGGGGAGGGGAGGGATGCAACAAGTCATGGGTGACGGAGGCCGGAGCTATAAATGTGGGTGCACTGAGAGGCAGCAGAGCAGAAGCCTGGATTCAATTGCGTAATTCGCTTGAGCTGCCATTCCAGAGCATGCCCAGACAGCCAGAGGCATGCCCTCTCCTCTCGAGCCGGAACAACCGGGACAGAGTGACTCGTTCCCAGCAGAGCAGCCGGAATCTGTAACTTTCAACCATTCTGCCTGGTTCTACCGGCCATCGCCCGGTATTTGTCGTCTCCAGAATCCCTCTGCCTTTCTATTGTATAAATGATTGGGCCCCAAAAGGCTTAAGTTATTGTGGATCTTCTGTTCATCGTTGCTTCGTGGGCACGTATCAGTAAGGGTTAAGGGGTTTCTTGGTGATTCAGTGGAATTGCTACTTTTGTATTTCCTTCCACCACGCGGCACGCACCATTATCACTACAATTAAATATACCTGATCGAAGGGTGAATTTGAGCCGTGGTGATCGCCCTTCCAATTAGGAAAGTCCATTGTTGATCAATGGTGTTGATCCATGGTGTTGGCTTAGTGGTTAGGGTGCCGGCTCGGGATCCTAGGATCCTGGGTTCGAATCCCGGCCGATCGCTGAATTAACGCCAGGGGGGTTGACTCAGTCTGTCATCCTTCTGAGGTCGGCAAATTGGGTACCAGCTTGCTGGGATGAATGATCCCGGTGTGTACCCCGGTTTAGAATAGGTACACCGTATCCCTGCGCATCGTAAGAGCGTGACCAAGGGTTGGCGTCAGGAAGGGCATCCGGCCATAAAAACATTGCCTCAAACAGGGAACCATGATTGTCATGGGGCCCGCAAGGCTAAGCCCCGCTCTAGCGGGGAAAAATGGCCTCAAAACGATCATTCATTCATTCATTGTTGATCAATTGTGAATGGCAACAAACGCCATGCATCCACACGGTGCCGTGCTCCTCACCAGCTCAGCCTTTAGAGGCGAAGTGCGTGGCACAAATTAGCATAACGTATCGGCCGACTTGGAGGTCCCATCAGTAAGGTATCATGATCCGGTTCGGGGTCTTTGACTCAGCTGGCAGTTACGGCCGCTGTGGACAGTCCACTGGGATTCGCACCAGGTGACCCGACAGCTACAACAATAATATTCTCGTTGAAATTCAGGGACACCGTTAAAAAAACAAAAAAAAACACCATCCTCCAAAGCACGACAAATTCAATTACTGCCCAGGGAAAGATGAGCAAAACTGAATGTCACCGAGGAAGGGGTTCCTTGATGAATGTGTACAGTAATGAAAAAAATTAGCAAATTAGTGCGGGGGTCATGCTAACCTGTCTGGTGGTAACTGGTTGCGTGGAGAGGCACAGGTCAGATGGTCCGTGGCTTGCATGATCGCCAGCCACTCATCATATTCCAGCTTGGGAGGGGAGTTCCACGAGAGTCCCAGTTCCAGAACCTAATCCGGATGGGTTTAAGGATATCTTGGTAAAACACCAGCATGAACAGCACCTAATTATATTTTTATATCAAAAAATACTCAACAAAAGAAATATACAGGGGAAAAAAAATCTCTGATCAAAGAAAGCATTTTGCACGAACCCCACCTGGAGAAACTCCCGCCAGGGAAGACATTTATCCAGAGCGAGGAATTTAGTCACTTGTGGAGATTTCTGTCCCTCTTCCAGCTACAGCAACAAATCACATTGAGAAATTCATGATAAGAGCAAAGGATGCGGTTCTCTGTGATTATTTGATGGGCCTTGTGGTCATCTAATCAGCCCAGCCCTTTGAATCAATGGAAGGTTTGCTTCCAAGGTGCCCCTGGTAACCCAGCTGGTTCTAATGTACCTGGTGCTGGACAATGGTCGCGTATTTAACATGGAGATGCGCCGAGAACCAATAAGACGGTTGCAGTTTCCTCAGGTTGTAGTTTCCTCAGCAATGCTCCAGCTGGAGGACTACCAAGCCTGCCCCCTTCCACTTCTTGAGCAAAGAACGGCTTCCTTCTGAGCAACCCTGCAACGCCGCTTCCCACCGTAACTCCCAGGGGCCAGTCATGACTGAGGAAAACATCTGGGGGATTGGAAAGCTGAAACAAGGAGGAAAATAATGAGGACTTGGAAATGCAAAGAATGTTGAAAGCAAAAGCTTGAGCCCTGGTGTTGGCTTAGCGGTTAGGGTGCCGGCTTGGGATCCTAGAATCCTGGGTTCGAATCCCGGAATTAACACCAGGGGGGTTGACTCAGCCTGTCGTCCTTCCGAGGTCGGCAAATTGAGTACCAGCTTGCTGGGATGAATGATCACGGTGTGTACCCCGATTTAGAATAGGTACGCCGTATCCCTGTGCATCGTAACAGCGTGACCAAGGGTTGGCTTCCGGAAGGGCATCCGGCCATAAAAACATTGCCTCAAACAGGGAACCATGATTGACATGGGGCCCGCAAGGCTAACCCCCGCTCTAGCGGGGAAAATGGCCTTAAAACGATCATTCATTCATTCATTCATGTTGAAAGAAAATGGAAGGCAACTGTGATCAAAAAAATAATAATCGCAGTGCAGGCTCGAGTACCATGGTAATGCAAGCATTGGTCACAGGTAAAGCCCACCTGCATGAGGCGATACACATCCAGGCTGCGGACGTGGTAGGTGCTCCGCAGGCAATCCTGCGAGTATGGTGGGCATTCAAAATGGCCTGCAATAGAGAAATGAAAATGTCCACTGTTGCCAAGATCGGTCGAATTAAAACTTGCGAAAAACTCTAGCGGTGTGGAGACACAAAAAGTTTCCATCACTGTCTACATCCAGGTGCACAAGCATTTCAACAAACCTTTGTGGTAATCGTGACCTTTGTAGATCCCAGAAAGGCCTGCTATCCGAATCCCACCAACACACAACACGCCAGCATACCCTGCACACATGTCACACAAAGGCAAATCAACCTCGTAATGTGCAGAAATTAATATTTTAAAACAACAACAGCAGCAGCAACAACAAGAAGCAAGACAAACAAACCTGCAGTCCTTGAGAGAACACGTTTTCAGTCCTGTGTGACTGCATCGCCACCGCAGTCCTCGGCCCATGACCACTGCCTACCAGGACCCTCTGGCTCGGTCGTAGTTGACCTGCAGGCAGCAGTCAAGGACCGAGGATGGAGACGAAGGTACAAAGTGCACCAAGCAAAACGCATCATCTCAGGAACCGCAGATCAAGAACCATTTATTTACAACACGCAAACAAACAAAAGAGAAGACAGGTTCCTGCTAGAACACAGCTCATATAGAATGAGGTTGTGTGTGAGGTGTCTCATGGAAAACACACCCATGTAGTAGACGTTTGGTGCCACCCATCCACCAAAAGGTAACTCCTGCAGATGGTTTGATGCCTCGTGGTTTCCTCCGATAAACACCGTCAGCACAGGAGCCTGCTTCTCTCCAGAATAATACCTGCGACATCAAGTAATGGCACGTACAATCAAAGTCCGTCATCCTGCACCGCCCCTTACAAAACCCCTCAATATGGGTCCAATAATGAAGGACTAGTGAGTGGTCAGAAGGGGAAGACTGCCAAAAGATGTTAAAGGTATGTAGATGTTATGTTATACCAAGTTAACAGTAACTATAGGATTAATATTACGGAAGATCAGACAAACTGATCAAGGAAGTGAAATAAGTGGGGACAAGGAAATGGCTTCAATCTCCAAAAGGCACCAAGACATGCCAAGGCCTGCTGGAGCAAGACATGAAAGGCAGCAGCACTTGTATCCAATGCCTTACTAGAGCTGGAAGGCAGATGCCGGTGGTGAAGGGGAAGTTTATTTAATTATTTATTTATGTATATCAAGTCGAGGCTTGTGTAAGAGTCTTTCACGAACCAGCTGGCCACACCTGATGCTCGACTAAGGTCAGGGCAAGAATTTCTAATTTGTTCATGGTGTCGGCGTTGAGTGCACCTACTCTTTGTGAATGACATCGTGGGATCTTTAACGTCCACCAACTAGTGCCGAGAGACGGGACCCCAGTTTAACATCAATCCGAGGGATGGCACACTCATTGACAACTCGCCCTGCCCGTGGAACACCAGGATGACAGTTTATAGCTGGGTCAGGATTCAAATCCAGGCTAGACAGCTTAGGGACGAGTGTAGGTACCTGCAGGCCATCCTGTCAGCCCGAATGAATGGAATAAATAAATGGCAGAAATCTCTCAAGACGGAATTCCATCTCCCGACAGAGACTGGACACTCATGGTATGGCTGGCTAAAAGGTGTTTGGTTACCTGTGGAAGTCTTGCATGTGTCGGTACTTCGGGGGTACAGCCATGCAAAGCAGGTCGCTCTCATTACGAACAGCTTGAAAGTCACCACAGCAAAGGAGGAGGTCCACGGGCTGCCCACCTTGCTGTACCGCCTCTGCCAGCTGCAATTAAAAAACATTTTCTTTGTGTACAAAAGGGAAGGAATAATAAAAGCTGTGAACATTCAATAGTTACTGCATCTCTGCCACCATAAGGTGCAACGTTACTCAAAGTGTTCCCAACATGGGTCCAAATAAATAAATAATTTGAGCAACAATCATTAAATAGCCCCGAGTGGGCTGATACCAAGTCGAGGCTCATATCAAGTCGCATCTCTTGAGGTTGTAGTTCAGAAGAACCCACCAGGAAGCCCCTTGATCCAAAATCGAGATATATAAGACCGAGCTATCCTGTGCACCATCACGTATAAGGGCTGTATCAGATTGCAGAGCAATTGGTTGGTAAATAAGGGACGAGTAGGGATCTGAAGTTTCAGTGGATACCCCCACCTCCCTCCACCCCCCCCCCCCTCCGCCCCTATGATATGAAATATAAACATCGAAGCCCAGGCGATTGTGAGACCACTGTCTTGTATCAATGTGTCGAGTTTCAAAACAATAGGCAGAGAGTCAAGGGAGGAGTCGAAAAAATAGCAAAACGTTAACTGACGGATGACCGCATGGACGGACAGACATCCGGACATCATGACCCATTTTATAAGTTCATCTCTGAGAGTCAGGATGAGATGACCTAACAACATAACATACCCCAAAGTTTTTGTGCCCAAGTAACAACAAACCAAACTCACCGTTTCATAGATTTTGTCCAGCTCTCCATGACAGCAACCCTCCACAGCAACTCGCATGCCGCTTTCAGCCGGACGTGTCTTCCACCCCTGGCACCCACACAGGAGATGAGGGCATTGATTGTTATTAGAAGAGAGCAAGCATGCAATTATCTTCAGAAACAAACATTTCAAGGTGATCACCATAATTAAAAAATAAATCACACCCGTGTCCGAAGGACGTGGGTCAGTTTGGCATTTATAATATGAACCATGATCTTTCCTGGGAAAACCACATTTCCAAGCTGGCCTCCAAAGCCAGTCGCCGACTGGGCATCCTCCGTCGTGCGAAGTCCTTCCTTGGCACACCTGAGCTCCTTACCACATGCAAGGCTTTCATCCGCAGCTCAATGGAATACTGTTCTCCCCTCTGGGCCGGTGCTCCTGCCTCACACCTAGCTCGGCTTCACGCTGTTGAGGCCAAAGCGTTCAGAATCATTGGAATCTCCCGCGATGAAGCTAACTCCGAGGGCCTCTCACTCACTCACCGCAGGCAGGTTGGTGGTCTTTCTGTCTTCTACCGACTCCTCTCCGGCCTTGCTCCCCCAGCTCTCTCTGTGCTCTGTCCCCCAAATATTCCTACAGGTCGCACAAGATCTGCCAGCAACCCTCTGATGGTTAAACTGCCGAAATCTCGGCTCTCTGCTCACCTTCACTCTTTCATTCCTCTTTTCTCCCGCCTCTGGAACAAACTCCCCCACTCCCTTCAATCCCACTCCTCCCTCCAGGTCTTTAAAACAGCTGTTCACCACCATCTCTTATCTTCCCCCATCCAAAACCTTGATCTTTTCTACCCCCGTTAATTCACCCCAGATCCACTTTTTTGAAATACCGACTTCTTTCCTGGAAGTCCTAGCAGTATCCATGTGTTTTTTTTTTTTACCTGATACATGATTGATAATACTTCTACCAAGTTTGGTTAAAAATCCCTTAAGCACTTCTGAAGCATCACATTTTTACCTCACATGACCTTTGACCTCTTGATGGCAAAATCTAATCAGTTCATCTTTGCATCATAATATATGCTTGTACCAAGCTTGGTCAAAATACCATTCCTGGTTCACAAGCTAGCGCATTTACAGTTTTTACCTAATAAGACCTCTGACCTTTAACCTCTTGACCCCATAATGTAATCAGTAACTCTTTGTATAATTTTTACACACTACAGGATTTTTGACGTTCTCCGCCCAAACAGTCAACACGTCCCTCCGCCCAAATAATAAAGGTCCCTCCGCCCAAACAGTCAACACGTCCCTCCACCCAAATAATAAAGGTCCCTCCGCCCAAACAGTCAACTCGTCCCTCCACCCAAACAGTCAACTCGTCCCTCCGCCCAAACAGTCAATCGCGTCCCTCCGCCCAAACAGTCAACTCGTCCCTCCGCCCAAACAGTCAACACGTCCCTCCGCCCAAACAGTCAACACGTCCCTCCGCCCAAACAGTCAACTCGTCCCTCCGCCCAAACAGTCAACTCGTCCCTCCGCCCAAACAGTCAACTCGTCCCTCCGCCCAAACAGCAATCGCGTCCCTCCGCCCAAACAGTCAACTCGTCCCTCCGCCCAAACAGTCAACACGTCCCTCTGCCCAAACAGTCAACACGTCCCTCCGCCCAAACAGTCAACTCGTCCCTCCGCCCAAACAGTCAACTCGTCCCTCCGCCCAAACAGTCAACTCGTCCCTCCGCCCAAACAGTCAACTCGTCCCTCCGCCCAAACAGTCAACTCGTCCCTCCGCCCAAACAGTCAACTCGTCCCTCCGCCCAAACAGTCAACTCGTCCCTCCGCCCAAACAGTCAACTCGTCCCTCCGCCCAAACAGTCAACTCGTCCCTCCGCCCAAACAGTCAACTCGTCCCTACGCCCAAACAGTCAACTCGTCCCTCCGCCCAAACAGTCAACTCGTCCCTCCGCCCAAACAATAAACACGTCCCTCCACCCAAATAGTAAACATGTCCCTCCGCCCAAACAGTAAACATGTCCCTCCGCCCAAATAGTAAACATGTCCCTCCACCCAAACAGTAAACATGTCCCTCCACCCAAATAGTAAACATGTCCCTTCACCCAAACAGTAAACATGTCCCTCCACCCAAACAGTAAACATGTCCCTTCACCGAAATAAACATGACCCTCCACCCAAATAGTAAACATATCCCTCCACCCAAACAGTAAACATATCCCTCCACCCAAACAGTAAACATGTCCCTCCACCCAAACAGTAAACATGTCCCTCCACCCAAACAGTAAACATGTCCCTTCACCCAAACAGTAAACATGTCCCTCCACCCAAATAGTAAAGGTCCCTCCACCCAAACAGTAAACATGTCCCTCCGCCCAAACAGTCAACACGTCCCTCCACCCAAATAGTAAAGGTCCCTCCACCCAAACAGTCAACACGTCCCTCCACCCAAACAATAAACACGTCCCTCTACCCAAATAGTAAACATGTCCCTCCGCCCAAATAGTAAAGGTCCCTTCACCCAAACAGTAAACATGTCCCTCTGCCCAAACAGGAAACACGTCCCTCCACCCAAACAGTCAACACGTCCTCCACCCAAACAGTAAACATGTCCCTCCACCCAAATAGTAAAGGTCCCTCCACCCAAACAGTAAACATGTCCCTTCACCCAAATAGTAAAGGTCCCTCCACCCAAACAGTAAACATGTCGCTTCACCCAAATAGTAAACGTGTTGCCATCAATGGAACCTCGTCGTCCCCTCTCCCAAAGCCAGTATCTTGGACCCAATCATGTTCATCTTCACGATAAACGACGTCTCCAATGTTTTGGAAAACCCTCTGCTCCTTTTTGCACATCACTCCACATCGTGTGGCGCAGCAGCTCCGGATTAGTCTGTTCGGCGGACACTGCAGCTACATTACTCTCTGCTAACCTGGACACGACGACATAATGATTAATGTTCTGATAGAACACACACAACCTTTCATTTATTTTCGTCAAATTCGCCCTAAACAAGACTGACATCCACAAAAGGTGAAGGGCTACAGAGAAGAAGAGGAAAACCGGCAAAACCTTCACCTCATCCTGAAAGAAGGAAACCTCTTCACACGAAAACGGGCAAAATAAGCTTTCCTACCACCATTGGGTGTTTTGTTTTCGGAGACACCATTTCCGTACTGACTACTGGATGTCTGCTGGCTCCTGAAGGGAACTCATTCACCCTTTGTCAGGTGATGTTTTTAGTCAGGGCAAGGTGTCACAGTCAGAGTCACCGTCCCCACAAGCCAATGAGGGGTGTCCGTTTATCCTGAAGTAAATTCTCTCAATGTACAGTATTGTAATATACACTATACAGTGCTCAACATGCACTGTTCCAACAATAAATCCAAGTAAACACACGTTACCAAATCATAACTTTCCAACATACTCACGATAAAAGCAAAAGAGACGAGATTTAAATGAAATAAATAAATGAAAAGGCCCGAATCCTACATACACAAAGGCAAGCGCAAAAAACACCAACAACCCCAATTTCAATAAAACGACTGCTGATTGGACGTTCTTCGGATTCTGACGTCAAACATACGGCGGATTCTGATTGGATAACATTTCCTCACGTTCTCCTCAACGATAGGTTCATTCTCATAAACGTCACATTTTTAATTACCAACGCAATTATTTTTATTACATTTTAAACTGTGACAGAGTTAAGTATATAGAATGTTTTTTTGTACGTTTTGATTTTGTTGACGTGCGTTTGATTCCCATGGCCGTTCGCTTTGAATGTCAAACTCACGCAAAGCAGTGATCGCGTCACATTTTCCACAGTGGGCCAAAATTCCATAACATGGGAAAATAATTTTTTAAATCAAAACATTTACTGATGGAGCCGTCTATTTTTAGGTCACCTGGAGCAAAAATTGTTCAGGTGAGGTGACATTTCCGTTCTTATATGTAGGTGAGCTGGATACCTAGCCATGGTGGTGCGCAGTACAATTCTCAAGCTTGGCGTTTATTAATTTTTTTCGTGAAATGTACATTGAAAAGTTTTCTTTTCATAGATACTGAAAGGAAAGACGTTTTGTGGGCCAAAATTAATTTGAACCCTAACGTCAAATTTACCTTAAATCAGCATCTTACTATCATTCACAAAATGTCTGTCTGTCTGTCCATTCCCAGGTACCGCAAAAACGGCTGAACGGATCGCAACGAAATTTTGGGTGGGTAACCCTGGGACCACCTGGAGTAAAACAGGCTTTATTGATTTTCCAATTTTTTCCAATTTCCAATTTTTCCGTTTTTCCAGTTTTTCCAAACACCATGGAATAATATTTACCGATATGAACAGTGATGTGACTTTTATTGAAATTCTACAAATACTGTTTAGATTTTGATGATTTGCGTGTGGTATGATTTGACGGATGTTTATATAAATCGTTTAAAATAAAAAAAGCCTTACATTTCTGATATTTTGCCTTTTCATTTGGGCCTCTCAATTGAAGCCCCGCCCCCAATTGAAGCCCCGCCCATAGGGCGGGTACCGTTGCGAGTATAGATTAATTATACCATTACCAACACAAGATGATGAGAACATTGACTGCTCTGTAATTCAAAAGATCAGTCTTAACACTCACTCTTACTAGGAATGCAATTTCATTTTTATTACCCCACTTGCGCGAAGTTAAAATCAGGGTTAAGCAATTGGTTCACATTGTCTATCGATCTGTCCTGTCTACAAACGAGGAACAACTTTATTTCATTTGAATGTTGTATTTTGCGCACGAATCGGAACATGGATGGGAATGCAAACCTGCAGTTTTACCATACTTTGGCTCTGAAACTGTCCCGATCGCACATGCGCAGAGATGAGTGCGATAATATTTTTTACTCTGCCTGTCACACAAGCTTGAAAATCATTCCAAAGATGAAACTTACTGTTTTTAGCGACGTCCTAAAGGACAACAGGCAAGAATAACGAATGTAACGTGTTAAATAAGGTGGTGTATTCAACGGCGGTAAACTTCTCAATTGTTTTGTCGGTGGCTTTTAAAATATCGATTTTATTTCAATTAAATCATATAATTGAACATTGTAGAACACAAATCGCATTTTTGGCATTTTCAATAACTTTCCGTTTAGCCTGGTGTTGGCTTAGCGGTTAGTGTGCTGGCTTGGGGTCCTACGATCCTGGGTTCGTAATCCCAGTCGATCGCTGAATTAACACCAGGGGGGTTGACTCAGCCTGTCATCCTTCCGAGTTCGGCAAATTGAGTACCAGCTTGCTGGGATGAATGATCACGGTGTGTACCCCAGTTTAGAATAGGTACACCGTATCCCTGCGCATCCTAAGAGGCGACCGAGGGTTGGCATCAGGAAGGAGCATCCGGCCATAAAAACATTGCCTCAAAACAGGGAACCATGATTGTCATGGGGCCCGCAAGGCTAACCCCGGCTCAAGCGGGGGAAATGGCCTTAAAACGATCATTTATTCATTCATTCTTCCGTTTAGCAATACTTGGACAAAATATGACAACATTTCACGTAATCTCGACCAATCAAATTTGCCGATAGCAGACCCACCCATGTCCTTTTCCCTCAAAACTGTGCACAGTGAGGTGTTCTACGAACTCCCTACTTATTTCAGTTTTCATTTTGACATATCTGTTATACAGCACTCACCATATGAACTTTCAGTAAGAATGTCCTTTATTTCCCTTTTCGGAATCGTTCATCTATATATATAAAACACAGTTTGTGTGTGTGTGTGTGTGTGTGTGTGTGTGTGTGTGTGTGTGTGTGTGTGTGTGTGTGTGTAATGTTACCAATAGACTCCTAAACGGAGAGGCTTACGTGCTTGATATTTGGCATAGACATCGCCATTGAGCCTGGGACGAACATGGCCGAACTCCAAATATTTGACGATCCATATTTTTTATTCATATTTACCTCAGCGCATTTCAGCGCACGGAATCAACGGAATCAGAGCAGGTGGGCGCTGATTCGCTCAGAGCGATCACGTGATGACGCTATGAACGCTATGAACGATATGACGCTATGAACGCTATGACGCTATGAACGCTATGACGCTATGACGCTATGAAAAAAAAAATCGCTATGACGCTATGAAACGCTATGAACACTATGACGCTATGAACGCTATGAACGATATGACGCTATGAAAAAAAAAATCGCTATGACGCTATGAAACGCTATGAACGATATGACGCTATGAACGCTATGACGCTATGAACGCTATGACGCTATGACGCTATGAAAAAAAAAATCGCTATGACGCTATGAATGCTATGACGCTATGAACGCTATGACGCTTTGACGCTATGAAAAAAAAAATAGCTCGCTTTGCCAAGGGGCTCGCTCCCCCCCCCCGTTCCCCTCCCCTCCCCTTCCCGCTCCCCCTCCCCTCCCCCGCCCGGCAATGCCGGGTGTTGTGAAAATCAACCAAGTCCACAACTTGTCCCATATGTATGTTTAATCTCAATCAGGTCTTTGCATCATCCTGTAAAATACATCATGCAATATATATGTCAGGATCTAGGCATCATATGAGAAAGATTGAATATATCAGTCAATGCAAGCAAGCCTAGAATATATGTGGGTATGTACCATTCAATTCTACATGTCATTGTATAATGTCGCAGGAGTGGCCTCGAGTCGCGGACGTCCGAGGTCTTATAGACGCCGCTCAGTGGTTTAAGTGAGCATCTCACCTGGGTTCAACTTTGGTACATTTTCACCACATTCTCCCCGCCGTTAGAACTATACTGCCGCTAGGCAGGAAGCGAGCGCGCGTCAGCATTAATGGATTGAGGAAGTCATTATATCATTATTGGGGTGTCAAAGAAATATTTCCCTATTGATTCTTGTCTTTGTGCAATTGTTTCATGTTTCGCACTCTGTCAAAGCGTCTTTAGGGCTTCCTGGAAAGCGCTATCTATCTATAATTCCAGTAATCTCTCTGTGTGTGTGTGTGTGTGTGTGTGTGTGTGTGTGTGTGTGTGTGTGTGTGTGTGTGTGTATGTGTGTATGTCTGTGTGTTTGTCTGTGACCGCTGTTTCTCGACGACCACGTGTCCGATATACTTGAAACTTGCCAGGTATATTGCTGGGGACCCGAGGATGTGCCTTTTCAAGGTTTTAAATTAATCGGAGAAGTAGTTACCGAGCTATGTCCAAAAAACGATTCAACCAATCAGAGAGCAGCGAGCTATCACATGTGCCGAAACGTGGCGAACAGACTCTGCCTCGGACGGCACATTTGAGAGCGTATTCATTTATTTCCCTTCGGCAAACTATGTTTGCGTTCAACTATGTTTTAAAACTAATTAAAACTAATTTGCGATTCATCGTAACTGCGATATGCGACCTTCCGGACAGTGAAGACTGCACTTCCGGCAGCCAATCACAGAACGCGTTGTTGCGTAGGCGTGGCCGATGTGAGAGCGAGCCGAGCCGAGCGCGTGCGCCATTACGGTTCGTAATTCGATTTCTTCCGGAGAAAATAATAATTTCTCGATTTCTTATGCGCATTATTTCTCCCAATTCAGTCAGAGCGAAGGGCGGAAGCGAAGAGCGTTGTTTTTTTTGTTTACGGGCGTACGGGCGGGGCAGAGCGTACGGGTAGCGTTTTTTTTTTTTTTTGGCAAGGAACGGGCACCCACGTACAGGCATGCCCTAGTATAAAATAAATCCATTATTATTATTACAGGTCAGTCGGTCCATCCGTAGCGGTCAAGGTGGCGAATTACCCTGCCAGCACAGGTTCAGAAACTACCGGGTACGACATCCCCAAGCCCGGAGTCCCCTGCTTCGGAGTAGCCGCTGGAGGCAGCTGTCGGATGGGGCACCTCAGTGCCTTCACTGCTTCAGGCAGGGGTGTATCAGGCAACGGGAGGGACGGCAGATGTTCCCTAGGCGCACTCATAGCCTGGGTCACAGTAGTCTAGTCTTACAGTGGGGTCGTCGGCACAGTAGCTAGATAGGATAAGTTGTACCTTGTCGAAGAGCGAATGTCCATTCGTCGCAATGCAACACATTACAGGAAGATGTGTCGATGTGGAAGATGTGTAAATCAGTAAGCCTCTTTACAGTAAGCTGTAACAGTAAGTAAGATTACATGACAGGAGGCCATTACAGTAAGTCCATTACAGTAAGTCTGTACCTGCCTAGGCTCCCAAGGGTACATGGTCGATCCATGTTAGATCCATGTCATGGAATTGCCGAGGGAGAGAATCGATGAGAGCCATAACGAGAGATAGTCGATTCCGGCAGCGGCCTTTTTTGAAATCACGAGACTCGAGCGCCCTCTGACGGCAGCTCATACGAATTACAAACTCTTGCTTCGGCACGTGAAACTACCGTTGGCAGCGATCCTTCTCACGAGACCCGAGCGCCCTCTGACGGCAGCGTGTATGAATTACAAGCTCCGGCAAATATACGTTTGCCACGAGCACCCACCGAAGGCTGCCCGAACGACCGGCATGGCAGATTACAACGACGCACAAAACGACCGAAACTGACGACGCACAAAACGACCAAAATGCGCCTCCCCAGCGAAGCGCGCAGAACCTCCGCAATGCATACGGCAATCCCGTCCTGCAGTACAGCGCTCGGAGGATCGGAGAAGATCGGCTATACCGGCTACCGAGAGAACGTCCCGGATGGATTGTCCATCCATGGCCCGTCCAATTGACAAACCGAGAGAATGTCCAGGATGGATTGTCCATCCATGGACTCAAAGCGAGAGAACGTCCCGGATGGATTGTCCATCATCCATGGCCCGTCCTATTGACAAACCGAGAGAATGTCCCGGATGGATTGTCCATCCATGGACTCAAAGCGAGAGAACGTCCCGGATGGAATGTCCATCATCTCACCCCCCACTCATCCACCCCCCCCCCCGCTTTTCTAGTTTTGAGATAGCAGCCGCACGCCGCGTACCGAAGTCGAGCGACCTTCACAGTCTGTGTCTGAGGGAAACGCAAACAGGCAGCGGCCAGGCGAGGCGTCTCGCAGTCTCGAAATGTGTCATGGAGGCGAGCCAAGAGCCCTGTCCTAGAAGCAACAAGCCCAGAGTCAAGGGTGAACAGGCAGGACGGTGCCCGCGTGGCTTGCTCAGGAGACAAGGGAGTCGGGCGCAACGCTCAATGTTACCATCTCATGGGGTCACCGTGTACTCCCAAATTCCCCATGCCTTATCGATTAACGGCATAAGTCCTCGATGTTGGCTAGTCGCCCTCGAAGGCCGCCACGTTATGACACGCACTTTTGGGCAGGGGCGGTCAGGTTGAGTATTTCTGCTATCTGTAGAGGTACCCAGGTAGACGAACTCAGGTAGACGTACTCTGATGACGCAAGCGCGGGAAGCAGTTAATGGCGCTGTAGGGCAAACGCGTGATTAGTCGAGTTTTGTTCAAATGCGAAAAGTGGTTTTTCAACACTAACACAAGTGCGAAAAGTGTTTTTTCCACACCAATACAAGTGCAAAAGTGGTTTCCTGCACCAACAGAAGTGCGAAAAGTGGTTTTTCAACACTAACACAAGTGCGAAAAGTGGTTTTTCAACACTAACACAAGTGCGAAAAGTGGTTTTTCAACACTAACACAAGTGTGAAAAGTGGTTTTTCAACACTATCACATGTGCAAAAAGTGTTTTTTCTCCACTAATACAAGTGCAAAAGTGGTTACCTGCACCAACACAAGTGCGAAAAGTGGTTTTTCAACACTAACACAAGTGCGAAAAGTGTTTTTTCAACACTAACACAAGTGCGAAAAGTGGTTTTTCAACACTAATACAAGTGTGAAAAGTGTTTTTTCCACACTAATACAAGTGCAAAAGTGCTTTCCTGCACCAACACAAGTGCGAAAAGTGGTTTTCCAACACTAACACAAGTGCGAAAAGTGGTTTTTCAACACTAACACAAGTGGGAAAAGTGGTTTTTCAACACTAACACAAGTGCGAAAAGTGTTTTTTCCACACTAATACAAGTGCAAAAGTGGTTTCCTGCACCAACACAAGTGCGAAAAGTGGTTTTTCAACACTAACACAAGTGCGAAAAGTGGTTTTTCCACACTAACACAAGTGCGAAAAGTGTTTTTTCCACACCAATACAAGTGCAAAAGTGGTTTCCTGCACCAACACAAGTGCGAAAAGTGGTTTTTCAACACTAACACAAGTGCAAAAAGTGGTTTTTCAACACTAACACAAGTGCGAAAAGTGGTTTTTCAACACTAACACAAGTGCGAAAAGTGTTTTTTCCACACTAATACAAGTGCAAAAGTGGTTTCCTGCACCAACAGAAGTGCGAAAAGTGGTTTTTCAACACTAACACAAGTGCAAAACATGGTTTTTCAACACTAACACAAGTGCGAAAAGTGGTTTTTCAACACTAACACAAGTGCGAAAAGTGGTTTTTCAACACTAACACAAGTGCGAAAAGTGTTTTTTCCACACTAATACAAGTGCAAAAGTGGTTTTCTGCACCAACAAAAGTGCGAAAAGTGGTTTTTCCACACTAATACAAGTGCAAAAGTGGTTTCCTGCACCAACACAAGTGCAAAAAGTGGTTTTTCAACACGAACACAAGTGCGAAAAGTGGTTTTTCAACACTAACACAAGTGCGAAAAGTGGTTTTTCTACACTAACACAAGTGCGAAAAGTGGTTTTTCAACACTAACACAAGTGCGAAAAGTGGTTTTTCCACACTAATACAAGTGCAAAAGTGGTTTCCTGCACCAACAAAAGTGCGAAAAGTGGTTTTTCAACACTAACACAAGTGCGAAAAGTGGTTTTTCAACACTAACACAAGTGCGAAAAGTGTTTTTTCCACACTAATACAAGTGCAAAAGTGGTTTCCTGCACCAACACAAGTGCGAAAAGTGGTTTTTCAACACTAACACGAGTGCAAAAAGTGGTTTTTCAACACTAACACAAGTGCGAAAAGTGGTTTTTCAACACTAACACAAGTGCGAAAAGTGTTTTTCCACACTAATAAAAGTGCAAAAGTGGTTTCCTGCACCAACACAAGTGCGAAAAGTGGTTTTTCAACACTAACACAAGTGCGAAAAGTGGTTTTTCAACACTAACACAAGTGCGAAAAGTGGTTTTTCAACACTAACACAAGTGCGAAAAGTGTTTTGTCCACATTAATACAAGTGCAAAAGTGGTTTCCTGCACCACCACAGGTGCGAAAAGTGGTTTTTCAACACTAACACGAGTGCGAAAAGTGGTTTTTCAACACTATCACATGTGCAAAAAGTGTTTTTTCTCCACTAATACAAGTGCAAAAGTGGTTACCTGCACCAACACAAGTGCGAAAAGTGGTTTTTCAACACTAACACAAGTGCGAAAAGTGGTTTTTCAACACTAACACAAGTGCGAAAAGTGGTTTTTCAACACTAATACAAGTGTGAAAAGTGTTTTTTCCACACTAATACAAGTGCAAAAGTGGTTTCCTGCACCAACACAAGTGCGAAAAGTGGTTTTTCAACACTAACACAAGTGCGAAAAGTGGTTTTTCAACACTAACACAAGTGCGAAAAGTGTTTTTTCCACACCAATACAAGTGCAAAAGTGGTTTCCTGCACCAACACAAGTGCGAAAAGTGGTTTTTCAACACTAACACAAGTGCAAAAAGTGGTTTTTCAACACTAACACAAGTGCGAAAAGTGGTTTTTCAACACTAACACAAGTGCGAAAAGTGTTTTTTCCACACTAATACAAGTGCAAAAGTGGTTTCCTGCACCAACAGAAGTGGGAAAAGTGGTTTTTCAACACTAACACAAGTGCGAAAAGTGGTTTTTCAACACTAACACAAGTGCGAAAAGTGGTTTTTCAACACTAACACAAGTGCGAAAAGTGTTTTGTCCACATTAATACAAATGCAAAAGTGGTTTCCTGCACCACCACAGGTGCGAAAAGTGGTTTTTCAACACTAACACGAGTGCAAAACATGGTTTTTCAACACTAACACAAGTGCGAAAAGTGGTTTTTCAACACTAACACAAGTGCGAAAAGTGGTTTTTCAACACTAACACAAGTGCGAAAAGTGTTTTTTCCACACTAATACAAGTGCAAAAGTGGTTTCCTGCACCAACAAAAGTGCGAAAAGTGGTTTTTCCACACTAATACAAGTGCAAAAGTGGTTTCCTGCACCAACACAAGTGCAAAAAGTGGTTTTTCAACACGAACACAAGTGCGAAAAGTGGTTTTTCAACACTAACACAAGTGCGAAAAGTGGTTTTTCTACACTAACACAAGTGCGAAAAGTGGTTTTTCAACACTAACACAACTGCGAAAAGTGGTTTTTCCACACTAATACAAGTGCAAAAGTGGTTTCCTGCACCAACAAAAGTGCGAAAAGTGGTTTTTCAACACTAACACAAGTGCGAAAAGTGGTTTTTCAACACTAACACAAGTGCGAAAAGTGTTTTTTCCACACTAATACAAGTGCAAAAGTGGTTTCCTGCACCAACACAAGTGCGAAAAGTGGTTTTTCAACACTAACACGAGTGCAAAAAGTGGTTTTTCAACACTAACACAAGTGCGAAAAGTGGTTTTTCAACACTAACACAAGTGCGAAAAGTGTTTTTCCACACTAATACAAGTGCAAAAGTGGTTTCCTGCACCAACACAAGTGCGAAAAGTGGTTTTTCAACACTAACACAAGTGCAAAAAGTGGTTTTTCAACACTAACACAAGTGCGAAAAGTGGTTTTTCAACACTAACACAAGTGCGAAAAGTGTTTTGTCCACATTAATACAAGTGCAAAAGTGGTTTCCTGCACCACCACAGGTGCGAAAAGTGGTTTTTCAACACTAACACGAGTGCGAAAAGTGGTTTTTCAACACTATCACATGTGCAAAAAGTGTTTTTTCTCCACTAATACAAGTGCAAAAGTGGTTACCTGCACCAACACAAGTGCGAAAAGTGGTTTTTCAACACTAACACAAGTGCGAAAAGTGGTTTTTCAACACTAACACAAGTGCGAAAAGTGGTTTTTCAACACTAATACAAGTGTGAAAAGTGTTTTTTCCACACTAATACAAGTGCAAAAGTGGTTTCCTGCACCAACACAAGTGCGAAAAGTGGTTTTTCAACACTAACACAAGTGCGAAAAGTGGTTTTTCAACACTAACACAAGTGCGAAAAGTGTTTTTTCCACACCAATACAAGTGCAAAAGTGGTTTCCTGCACCAACACAAGTGCGAAAAGTGGTTTTTCAACACTAACACAAGTGCAAAAAGTGGTTTTTCAACACTAACACAAGTGCGAAAAGTGGTTTTTCAACACTAACACAAGTGCGAAAAGTGTTTTTTCCACACTAATACAAGTGCAAAAGTGGTTTCCTGCACCAACAGAAGTGCGAAAAGTGGTTTTTCAACACTAACACAAGTGCGAAAAGTGGTTTTTCAACACTAACACAAGTGCGAAAAGTGTTTTTCCACACTAATACAAGTGCAAAAGTGGTTTCCTGCACCAACACAAGTGCGAAAAGTGGTTTTTCAACACTAACACAAGTGCGAAAAGTGGTTTTTCAACACTAACACAAGTGCGAAAAGTGGTTTTTCAACACTAACACAAGTGCGAAAAGTGTTTTGTCCACATTAATACAAGTGCAAAAGTGGTTTCCTGCACCACCACAGGTGCGAAAAGTGGTTTTTCAACACTAACACGAGTGCGAAAAGTGGTTTTTCAACACTAACACAAGTGCGAAAAGTGGTTTTTCAACACTATCACAAGTGCAGAAAGTGTTTTTTCCACACTATTACAAGTGCAAAAGTGGTTTCCTGCACCAACACAAGTGCGAAAAGTGGTTTTTCAACACTAACACAAGTGCGAAAAGTGGTTTTTCAACACTAACACAAGTGCGAAAAGTGGTTTTTCAACACTAACACAAGTGTGAAAAGTGGTTTTTCAACACTATCACATGTGCAAAAAGTGTTTTTTCTCCACTAATACAAGTGCAAAAGTGGTTACCTGCACCAACACAAGTGCGAAAAGTGGTTTTTCAACACTAACACAAGTGCGAAAAGTGTTTTTTCAACACTAACACAAGTGCGAAAAGTGGTTTTTCAACACTAATACAAGTGTGAAAAGTGTTTTTTCCACACTAATACAAGTGCAAAAGTGGTTTCCTGCACCAACACAAGTGCGAAAAGTGGTTTTCCAACACTAACACAAGTGCGAAAAGTGGTTTTTCAACACTAACACAAGTGGGAAAAGTGGTTTTTCAACACTAACACAGGTGCGAAAAGTGTTTTTTCCACACTAATACAAGTGCAAAAGTGGTTTCCTGCACCAACACAAGTGCGAAAAGTGGTTTTTCAACACTAACACAAGTGCGAAAAGTGGTTTTTCAACACTAACACAAGTGCGAAAAGTGTTTTTTCCACACCAATACAAGTGCAAAAGTGGTTTCCTGCACCAACACAAGTGCGAAAAGTGGTTTTTCAACACTAACACAAGTGCAAAAAGTGGTTTTTCAACACTAAAACAAGTGCGAAAAGTGGTTTTTCAACACTAACACAAGTGCGAAAAGTGTTTTTTCCACACTAATACAAGTGCAAAAGTGGTTTCCTGCACCAACAGAAGTGCGAAAAGTGGTTTTTCAACACTAACACAAGTGCAAAACATGGTTTTTCAACACTAACACAAGTGCGAAAAGTGGTTTTTCTACACTAACACAAGTGCGAAAAGTGGTTTTTCAACACTAACACAAGTGCGAAAAGTGTTTTTTCCACACTAATACAAGTGCAAAAGTGGTTTCCTGCACCAACAAAAGTGCGAAAAGTGGTTTTCCACACTAATACAAGTGCAAAAGTGGTTTCCTGCACCAACACAAGTGCAAAAAGTGGTTTTTCAACACGAACACAAGTGCGAAAAGTGGTTTTTCAACACTAACACAAGTGCGAAAAGTGGTTTTTCTACACTAACACAAGTGCGAAAAGTGGTTTTTCAACACTAACACAAGTGCGAAAAGTGGTTTTTCCACACTAATACAAGTGCAAAAGTGGTTTCCTGCACCAACAAAAGTGCGAAAAGTGGTTTTTCAACACTAACACAAGTGCGAAAAGTGGTTTTTCAACACTAACACAAGTGCGAAAAGTGTTTTTTCCACACTAATACAAGTGCAAAAGTGGTTTCCTGCACCAACACAAGTGCGAAAAGTGGTTTTTCAACACTAACACGAGTGCAAAAAGTGGTTTTTCAACACTAACACAAGTGCGAAAAGTGGTTTTTCAACACTAACACAAGTGCGAAAAGTGTTTTTCCACACTAATACAAGTGCAAAAGTGGTTTCCTGCACCAACACAAGTGCGAAAAGTGGTTTTTCAACACTAACACAAGTGCGAAAAGTGGTTTTTCAACACTAACACAAGTGCGAAAAGTGGTTTTTCAACACTAACACAAGTGCGAAAAGTGTTTTGTCCACATTAATACAAGTGCAAAAGTGGTTTCCTGCACCACCACAGGTGCGAAAAGTGGTTTTTCAACACTAACACGAGTGCGAAAAGTGGTTTTTCAACACTATCACATGTGCAAAAAGTGTTTTTTCTCCACTAATACAAGTGCAAAAGTGGTTACCTGCACCAACACAAGTGCGAAAAGTGGTTTTTCAACACTAACACAAGTGCGAAAAGTGGTTTTTCAACACTAACACAAGTGCGAAAAGTGGTTTTTCAACACTAATACAAGTGTGAAAAGTGTTTTTTCCACACTAATACAAGTGCAAAAGTGGTTTCCTGCACCAACACAAGTGCGAAAAGTGGTTTTTCAACACTAACACAAGTGCGAAAAGTGGTTTTTCAACACTAACACAAGTGCGAAAAGTGGTTTTTCAACACTAACACAAGTCCGAAAAGTGTTTTTTCCACACTAATACAAGTGCAAAAGTGGTTTCCTGCACCAACAAAAGTGCGAAAATTGGTTTTTCCACACTAATACAAGTGCAAAAGTGGTTTCCTGCACCAACACAAGTGCAAAAAGTGGTTTTTCAACACGAACACAAGTGCGAAAAGTGGTTTTTCAACACTAACACAAGTGCGAAAAGTGGTTTTTCTACACTAACACAAGTGCGAAAAGTGGTTTTTCAACACTAACACAAGTGCGAAAAGTGGTTTTTCCACACTAATACAAGTGCAAAAGTAGTTTCCTGCACCAACAAAAGTGCAAAAAGTGGTTTTTCAACACTAACACAAGTGCGAAAAGTGGTTTTTCAACACTAACACAAGTGCGAAAAGTGTTTTTTCCACACTAATACAAGTGCAAAAGTGGTTTCCTGCACCAACACAAGTGCGAAAAGTGGTTTTTCAACACTAACACAAGTGCGAAAAGTGGTTTTTCAACACTAACACAAGTGCGAAAAGTGTATTTTCCACACTAATACAAGTGCAAAAGTGGTTTCCTGCACCAACACAAGTGCGAAAAGTGGTTTTTCAACACTAACACAAGTGCGAAAAGTGGTTTTTCAACACTAACACAGGTGCGAAAAGTGGTTTTTCAACACTAACACAAGTGCGAAAAGTGGTTTTTCAACACTAACACAAGTGCGAAAAGTGGTTTTTCAACACTATCACAAGTGCAAAAAGTGTTTTTTCCACACTATTACAAGTGCAAAAGTGGTTTCCTGCACCAACAGAAGTGCGAAAAGTGGTTTTTCAACACTAACACAAGTGCGAAAAGTGGTTTTTCAACACTAACACAAGTGCGAAAAGTGGTTTTTCAACACTATCACATGTGCAAAAAGTGTTTTTTCTCCACTAATACAAGTGCAAAAGTGGTTACCTGCACCAACACAAGTGCGAAAAGTGGTTTTTCAACACTAACACAAGTGCGAAAAGTGGTTTTTCAACACTAACACAAGTGCGAAAAGTGGTTTTTCAACACTAATACAAGTGTGAAAAGTGTTTTTTCCACACTAATACAAGTGCAAAAGTGGTTTCCTGCACCAACACAAGTGCGAAAAGTGGTTTTTCAACACTAACACAAGTGCGAAAAGTGGTTTTTCAACACTAACACAAGTGCGAAAAGTGGTTTTTCAACACTAACACAAGTGCGAAAAGTGGTTTTTCAACACTAACACAAGTGCGAAAAGTGGTTTTTCAACACTAACACAAGTGCGAAAAGTGTTTTTTCCACACTAATACAAGTGCAAAAGTGGTTTCCTGCACCAACAAAAGTGCGAAAAGTGGTTTTTCCACACTAATACAAGTGCAAAAGTGGTTTCCTGCACCAACACAAGTGCAAAAAGTGGTTTTTCAACACGAACACAAGTGCGAAAAGTGGTTTTTCAACACTAACACAAGTGCGAAAAGTGGTTTTTCTACACTAACACAAGTGCGAAAAGTGGTTTTTCAACACTAACACAAGTGCGAAAAGTGGTTTTTCCACACTAATACAAGTGCAAAAGTGGTTTCCTGCACCAACAAAAGTGCGAAAAGTGGTTTTTCAACACTAACACAAGTGCGAAAAGTGGTTTTTCAACACTAACACAAGTGCGAAAAGTGTTTTTTCCACACTAATACAAGTGCAAAAGTGGTTTCCTGCACCAACACAAGTGCGAAAAGTGGTTTTTCTACACTAACACGAGTGCAAAAAGTGGTTTTTCAACACTAACACAAGTGCGAAAAGTGGTTTTTCAACACTAACACAAGTGCGAAAAGTGTTTTTCCACACTAATACAAGTGCAAAAGTGGTTTCCTGCACCAACACAAGTGCGAAAAGTGGTTTTTCAACACTAACACAAGTGCGAAAAGTGGTTTTTCAACACTAACACAAGTGCGAAAAGTGGTTTTTCAACACTAACACAAGTGCGAAAAGTGTTTTGTCCACATTAATACAAGTGCAAAAGTGGTTTCCTGCACCACCACAGGTGCGAAAAGTGGTTTTTCAACACTAACACGAGTGCGAAAAGTGGTTTTTCAACACTATCACATGTGCAAAAAGTGTTTTTTCTCCACTAATACAAGTGCAAAAGTGGTTACCTGCACCAACACAAGTGCGAAAAGTGGTTTTTCAACACTAACACAAGTGCGAAAAGTGGTTTTTCAACACTAACACAAGTGCGAAAAGTGGTTTTTCAACACTAATACAAGTGTGAAAAGTGTTTTTTCCACACTAATACAAGTGCAAAAGTGGTTTCCTGCACCAACACAAGTGCGAAAAGTGGTTTTTCAACACTAACACAAGTGCGAAAAGTGGTTTTTCAACACTAACACAAGTGCGAAAAGTGTTTTTTCCACACCAATACAAGTGCAAAAGTGGTTTCCTGCACCAACACAAGTGCGAAAAGTGGTTTTTCAACACTAACACAAGTGCAAAAAGTGGTTTTTCAACACTAACACAAGTGCGAAAAGTGGTTTTTCAACACTAACACAAGTGCGAAAAGTGTTTTTTCCACACTAATACAAGTGCAAAAGTGGTTTCCTGCACCAACAGAAGTGGGAAAAGTGGTTTTTCAACACTAACACAAGTGCGAAAAGTGGTTTTTCAACACTAACACAAGTGCGAAAAGTGGTTTTTCAACACTAACACAAGTGCGAAAAGTGTTTTGTCCACATTAATACAAATGCAAAAGTGGTTTCCTGCACCACCACAGGTGCGAAAAGTGGTTTTTCAACACTAACACGAGTGCAAAACATGGTTTTTCAACACTAACACAAGTGCGAAAAGTGGTTTTTCAACACTAACACAAGTGCGAAAAGTGGTTTTTCAACACTAACACAAGTGCGAAAAGTGTTTTTTCCACACTAATACAAGTGCAAAAGTGGTTTCCTGCACCAACAAAAGTGCGAAAAGTGGTTTTTCCACACTAATACAAGTGCAAAAGTGGTTTCCTGCACCAACACAAGTGCAAAAAGTGGTTTTTCAACACGAACACAAGTGCGAAAAGTGGTTTTTCAACACTAACACAAGTGCGAAAAGTGGTTTTTCTACACTAACACAAGTGCGAAAAGTGGTTTTTCAACACTAACACAAGTGCGAAAAGTGGTTTTTCCACACTAATACAAGTGCAAAAGTGGTTTCCTGCACCAACAAAAGTGCGAAAAGTGGTTTTTCAACACTAACACAAGTGCGAAAAGTGGTTTTTCAACACTAACACAAGTGCGAAAAGTGTTTTTTCCACACTAATACAAGTGCAAAAGTGGTTTCCTGCACCAACACAAGTGCGAAAAGTGGTTTTTCAACACTAACACGAGTGCAAAAAGTGGTTTTTCAACACTAACACAAGTGCGAAAAGTGGTTTTTCAACACTAACACAAGTGCGAAAAGTGTTTTTCCACACTAATACAAGTGCAAAAGTGGTTTCCTGCACCAACACAAGTGCGAAAAGTGGTTTTTCAACACTAACACAAGTGCAAAAAGTGGTTTTTCAACACTAACACAAGTGCGAAAAGTGGTTTTTCAACACTAACACAAGTGCGAAAAGTGTTTTGTCCACATTAATACAAGTGCAAAAGTGGTTTCCTGCACCACCACAGGTGCGAAAAGTGGTTTTTCAACACTAACACGAGTGCGAAAAGTGGTTTTTCAACACTATCACATGTGCAAAAAGTGTTTTTTCTCCACTAATACAAGTGCAAAAGTGGTTACCTGCACCAACACAAGTGCGAAAAGTGGTTTTTCAACACTAACACAAGTGCGAAAAGTGGTTTTTCAACACTAACACAAGTGTGAAAAGTGGTTTTTCAACACTAATACAAGTGTGAAAAGTGTTTTTTCCACACTAATACAAGTGCAAAAGTGGTTTCCTGCACCAACACAAGTGCGAAAAGTGGTTTTTCAACACTAACACAAGTGCGAAAAGTGGTTTTTCAACACTAACACAAGTGCGAAAAGTGTTTTTTCCACACCAATACAAGTGCAAAAGTGGTTTCCTGCACCAACACAAGTGCGAAAAGTGGTTTTTCAACACTAACACAAGTGCAAAAAGTGGTTTTTCAACACTAACACAAGTGCGAAAAGTGGTTTTTCAACACTAACACAAGTGCGAAAAGTGTTTTTTCCACACTAATACAAGTGCAAAAGTGGTTTCCTGCACCAACAGAAGTGCGAAAAGTGGTTTTTCAACACTAACACAAGTGCGAAAAGTGGTTTTTCAACACTAACACAAGTGCGAAAAGTGTTTTTCCACACTAATACAAGTGCAAAAGTGGTTTCCTGCACCAACACAAGTGCGAAAAGTGGTTTTTCAACACTAACACAAGTGCGAAAAGTGGTTTTTCAACACTAACACAAGTGCGAAAAGTGGTTTTTCAACACTAACACAAGTGCGAAAAGTGTTTTGTCCACATTAATACAAGTGCAAAAGTGGTTTCCTGCACCACCACAGGTGCGAAAAGTGGTTTTTCAACACTAACACGAGTGCGAAAAGTGGTTTTTCAACACTAACACAAGTGCGAAAAGTGGTTTTTCAACACTATCACAAGTGCAGAAAGTGTTTTTTCCACACTATTACAAGTGCAAAAGTGGTTTCCTGCACCAACACAAGTGCGAAAAGTGGTTTTTCAACACTAACACAAGTGCGAAAAGTGGTTTTTCAACACTAACACAAGTGCGAAAAGTGGTTTTTCAACACTAACACAAGTGTGAAAAGTGGTTTTTCAACACTATCACATGTGCAAAAAGTGTTTTTTCTCCACTAATACAAGTGCAAAAGTGGTTACCTGCACCAACACAAGTGCGAAAAGTGGTTTTTCAACACTAACACAAGTGCGAAAAGTGTTTTTTCAACACTAACACAAGTGCGAAAAGTGGTTTTTCAACACTAATACAAGTGTGAAAAGTGTTTTTTCCACACTAATACAAGTGCAAAAGTGGTTTCCTGCACCAACACAAGTGCGAAAAGTGGTTTTCCAACACTAACACAAGTGCGAAAAGTGGTTTTTCAACACTAACACAAGTGGGAAAAGTGGTTTTTCAACACTAACACAAGTGCGAAAAGTGTTTTTTCCACACTAATACAAGTGCAAAAGTGGTTTCCTGCACCAACACAAGTGCGAAAAGTGGTTTTTCAACACTAACACAAGTGCGAAAAGTGGTTTTTCAACACTAACACAAGTGCGAAAAGTGTTTTTTCCACACTAATACAAGTGCAAAAGTGGTTTCCTGCACCAACAGAAGTGCGAAAAGTGGTTTTTCAACACTAACACAAGTGCAAAACATGGTTTTTCAACACTAACACAAGTGCGAAAAGTGGTTTTTCTACACTAACACAAGTGCGAAAAGTGGTTTTTCAACACTAACACAAGTGCGAAAAGTGTTTTTTCCACACTAATACAAGTGCAAAAGTGGTTTCCTGCACCAACAAAAGTGCGAAAAGTGGTTTTTCCACACTAATACAAGTGCAAAAGTGGTTTCCTGCACCAACACAAGTGCAAAAAGTGGTTTTTCAACACGAACACAAGTGCGAAAAGTGGTTTTTCAACACTAACACAAGTGCGAAAAGTGGTTTTTCTACACTAACACAAGTGCGAAAAGTGGTTTTTCAACACTAACACAAGTGCGAAAAGTGGTTTTTCCACACTAATACAAGTGCAAAAGTGGTTTCCTGCACCAACAAAAGTGCGAAAAGTGGTTTTTCAACACTAACACAAGTGCGAAAAGTGGTTTTTCAACACTAACACAAGTGCGAAAAGTGTTTTTTCCACACTAATACAAGTGCAAAAGTGGTTTCCTGCACCAACACAAGTGCGAAAAGTGGTTTTTCAACACTAACACGAGTGCAAAAAGTGGTTTTTCAACACTAACACAAGTGCGAAAAGTGGTTTTTCAACACTAACACAAGTGCGAAAAGTGTTTTTCCACACTAATACAAGTGCAAAAGTGGTTTCCTGCACCAACACAAGTGCGAAAAGTGGTTTTTCAACACTAACACAAGTGCGAAATGTGTTTTTTCAACACTAACACAAGTGCGAAAAGTGGTTTTTCAACACTAACACAAGTGCGAAAAGTGTTTTGTCCACATTAATACAAGTGCAAAAGTGGTTTCCTGCACCACCACAGGTGCGAAAAGTGGTTTTTCAACACTAACACGAGTGCGAAAAGTGGTTTTTCAACACTATCACATGTGCAAAAAGTGTTTTTTCTCCACTAATACAAGTGCAAAAGTGGTTACCTGCACCAACACAAGTGCGAAAAGTGGTTTTTCAACACTAACACAAGTGCGAAAAGTGGTTTTTCAACACTAACACAAGTGCGAAAAGTGGTTTTTCAACACTAATACAAGTGTGAAAAGTGTTTTTTCCACACTAATACAAGTGCAAAAGTGGTTTCCTGCACCAACACAAGTGCGAAAAGTGGTTTTTCAACACTAACACAAGTGCGAAAAGTGGTTTTTCAACACTAACACAAGTGCGAAAAGTGGTTTTTCAACACAAACACAAGTCCGAAAAGTGTTTTTTCCACACTAATACAAGTGCAAAAGTGGTTTCCTGCACCAACAAAAGTGCGAAAATTGGTTTTTCCACACTAATACAAGTGCAAAAGTGGTTTCCTGCACCAACACAAGTGCGAAAAGTGGTTTTTCAACACTAACACAAGTGCGAAAAGTGGTTTTTCAACACTAACACAGGTGCGAAAAGTGGTTTTTCAACACTAACACAAGTGCGAAAAGTGGTTTTTCAACACTAACACAAGTGCGAAAAGTGGTTTTTCAACACTATCACAAGTGCAAAAAGTGTTTTTTCCACACTATTACAAGTGCAAAAGTGGTTTCCTGCACCAACAGAAGTGCGAAAAGTGGTTTTTCAACACTAACACAAGTGCGAAAAGTGGTTTTTCAACACTAACACAAGTGCGAAAAGTGGTTTTTCAACACTATCACATGTGCAAAAAGTGTTTTTTCTCCACTAATACAAGTGCAAAAGTGGTTACCTGCACCAACACAAGTGCGAAAAGTGGTTTTTCAACACTAACACAAGTGCGAAAAGTGGTTTTTCAACACTAACACAAGTGCGAAAAGTGGTTTTTCAACACTAATACAAGTGTGAAAAGTGTTTTTTCCACACTAATACAAGTGCAAAAGTGGTTTCCTGCACCAACACAAGTGCGAAAAGTGGTTTTTCAACACTAACACAAGTGCGAAAAGTGGTTTTTCAACACTAACACAAGTGCGAAAAGTGGTTTTTCAACACTAACACAAGTGCGAAAAGTGTTTTTCCACACTAATACAAGTGCAAAAGTGGTTTCCTGCACCAACACAAGTGCGAAGAAGTGGTTTTTCAACACTAACACAAGTGCGAAAAGTGGTTTTTCAACACTAACACAAGTGCGAAAAGTGGTTTTTCAACACTAACACAAGTGCGAAAAGTGTTTTGTCCACACTAATACAAGTGCAAAAGTGGTTTCCTGCACCACCACAGGTGCGAAAAGTGGTTTTTCAACACTAACACAAGTGCGAAAAGTGGTTTTTCAACACTAACACAAGTGCGAAAAGTGGTTTTTCAACACTATCACAAGTGCAAAAAGTGTTTTTTCCACACTATTACAAGTGCAAAAGTGGTTTCCTGCACCAACACAAGTGCGAAAAGTGGTTTTTCAACACTAACACAAGTGCGAAAAGTGGTTTTTCAACACTAACACAAGTGGGAAAAGTGGTTTTTCAACACTATCACATGTGCAAAAAGTGTTTTTTCTCCACTAATACAAGTGCAAAAGTGGTTACCTGCACCAACACAAGTGCGAAAAGTGGTTTTTCAACACTAACACAAGTGCGAAAAGTGTTTTTTCAACACGAACACAAGTGCGAAAAGTGGTTTTTCAACACTAATACAAGTGTGAAAAGTGTTTTTTGCACACTAATACAAGTGCAGAAGTGGTTTCCTGCACCAACACAAGTGCGAAAAGTGGTTTTTCAACACTAACACAAGTGCGAAAAGTGGTTTTTCAACACTAACACAAGTGGGAAAAGTGGTTTTTCAACACTAACACAAGTGCGAAAAGTGTTTTTTCTCCACTAATACAAGTGCAAAAGTGGTTACCTGCACCAACACAAGTGCGAAAAGTGGTTTTTCAACACTAACACAAGTGCGAAAAGTGGTTTTTCAACACTAACACAAGTGCGAAAAGTGGTTTTTCAACACTAACACAAGTGCGAAAAGTGTTTTGTCCACACTAATACAAGTGCAAAAGTGGTTTCCTGCACCACCACAGGTGCGAAAAGTGGTTTTTCAACACTAACACAAGTGCGAAAAGTGGTTTTTCAACACTAAAACAAGTGCGAAAAGTGGTTTTTCAACACTATCACAAGTGCAAAAAGTGTTTTTTCCACACTATTACAAGTGCAAAAGTGGTTTCCTGCACCAACACAAGTGCGAAAAGTGGTTTTTCAACACTAACACAAGTGCGAAAAGTGGTTTTTCAACACTAACACAAGTGGGAAAAGTGGTTTTTCAACACTATCACATGTGCAAAAAGTGTTTTTTCTCCACTAATACAAGTGCAAAAGTGGTTACCTGCACCAACACAAGTGCGAAAAGTGGTTTTTCAACACTAACACAAGTGCGAAAAGTGTTTTTTCAACACGAACACAAGTGCGAAAAGTGGTTTTTCAACACTAATACAAGTGTGAAAAGTGTTTTTTCCACACTAATACAAGTGCAGAAGTGGTTTCCTGCACCAACACAAGTGCGAAAAGTGGTTTTTCAACACTAACACAAGTGGGAAAAGTGGTTTTTCAACACTAACACAAGTGCGAAAAGTGTTTTTTCTCCACTAATACAAGTACAAAAGTGGTTACCTGCACCAACACAAGTGCGAAAAGTGGTTTTTCAACACTAACACAAGTGCGAAAAGTGGTTTTTCAACACTAACACAAGTGCGAAAAGTGTTTTTTCCACACTAATACAAGTGCAGAAGTGGTTTCCTGCACCAACACAAGTGCGAAAAGTGGTTTTTCAACACTAACACAAGTGCGAAAAGTGGTTTTTCAACACTAACACAAGTGCGAAAAGTGGTTTTTCAACACTAACACAAGTGCGAAAAGTGGTTTTTCCACACTAATACAAGTGCAAAAGTGGTTTCCTGCACCAACAAAAGTGCGAAAAGTGGTTTTTCAACACTAACACAAGTGCGAAAAGTGGTTTTTCAACACTAACACAAGTGCGAAAAGTGTTTTTTCCACACTAATACAAGTGCATAAGTGGTTTCCTGCACCAACACAAGTGCGAAAAGTGGTTTTTCAACACTAACACAAGTGCGAAAAGTGGTTTTTCAACACTAACACAAGTGCGAAAAGTGTATTTTCCACACTAATACAAGTGCAAAAGTGGTTTCCTGCACCAACACAAGTGCGAAAAGTGGTTTTTCAACACTAACACAAGTGCGAAAAGTGGTTTTTCAACACTAACACAAGTGCGAAAAGTGGTTTTTCAACACTAACACAAGTGCGAAAAGTGGTTTTTCAACACTAACACAAGTGCGAAAAGTGGTTTTTCAACACTAACACAAGTGCGAAAAGTGGTTTTTCAACACTATCACAAGTGCAAAAAGTGTTTTTTCCACACTATTACAAGTGCAAAAGTGGTTTCCTGCACCAACAGAAGTGCGAAAAGTGGTTTTTCAACACTAACACAAGTGCGAAAAGTGGTTTTTCAACACTAACACAAGTGCGAAAAGTGGTTTTTCAACACTATCACATGTGCAAAAAGTGTTTTTTCTCCACTAATACAAGTGCAAAAGTGGTTACCTGCACCAACACAAGTGCGAAAAGTGGTTTTTCAACACTAACACAAGTGAGAAAAGTGGTTTTTCAACACTAACACAAGTGCGAAAAGTGGTTTTTCAACACTAATACAAGTGTGAAAAGTGTTTTTTCCACACTAATACAAGTGCAAAAGTGGTTTCCTGCACCAACACAAGTGCGAAAAGTGGTTTTTCAACACTAACACAAGTGCGAAAAGTGGTTTTTCAACACTAACACAAGTGCGAAAAGTGGTTTTTCAACACTAACACAAGTGCGAAAAGTGTTTTTCCACACTAATACAAGTGCAAAAGTGGTTTCCTGCACCAACACAAGTGCGAAAAGTGGTTTTTCAACACTAACACAAGTGCGAAAAGTGGTTTTTCAACACTAACACAAGTGCGAAAAGTGGTTTTTCAACACTAACACAAGTGCGAAAAGTGTTTTGTCCACACTAATACAAGTGCAAAAGTGGTTTCCTGCACCAACAAAAGTGCGAAAAGTGGTTTTTCAACACTAACACAAGTGCGAAAAGTGGTTTTTCAACACTAACACAAGTGCGAAAAGTGTTTTTTCCACACTAATACAAGTGCAAAAGTGGTTTCCTGCACCAACACAAGTGCGAAAAGTGGTTTTTCAACACTAACACAAGTGCGAAAAGTGGTTTTTCAACACTAACACAAGTGCGAAAAGTGTATTTTCCACACTAATACAAGTGCAAAAGTGGTTTCCTGCACCAACACAAGTGCGAAAAGTGGTTTTTCAACACTAACACAAGTGCGAAAAGTGGTTTTTCAACACTAACACAGGTGCGAAAAGTGGTTTTTCAACACTAACACAAGTGCGAAAAGTGGTTTTTCAACACTAACACAAGTGCGAAAAGTGGTTTTTCAACACTATCACAAGTGCAAAAAGTGTTTTTTCCACACTATTACAAGTGCAAAAGTGGTTTCCTGCACCAACAGAAGTGCGAAAAGTGGTTTTTCAACACTAACACAAGTGCGAAAAGTGGTTTTTCAACACTAACACAAGTGCGAAAAGTGGTTTTTCAACACTATCACATGTGCAAAAAGTGTTTTTTCTCCACTAATACAAGTGCAAAAGTGGTTACCTGCACCAACACAAGTGCGAAAAGTGGTTTTTCAACACTAACACAAGTGCGAAAAGTGGTTTTTCAACACTAACACAAATGTGAAAAGTGGTTTTTCAACACTAATACAAGTGTGAAAAGTGTTTTTTCCACACTAATACAAGTGCAAAAGTGGTTTCCTGCACCAACACAAGTGCGAAAAGTGGTTTTTCAACACTAACACAAGTGCGAAAAGTGGTTTTTCAACACTAACACAAGTGCGAAAAGTGGTTTTTCAACACTAACACAAGTGCGAAAAGTGTTTTTCCACACTAATACAAGTGCAAAAGTGGTTTCCTGCACCAACACAAGTGCGAAAAGTGGTTTTTCAACACTAACACAAGTGCGAAAAGTGGTTTTTCAACACTAACACAAGTGCGAAAAGTGGTTTTTCAACACTAACACAAGTGCGAAAAGTGTTTTGTCCACACTAATACAAGTGCAAAAGTGGTTTCCTGCACCACCACAGGTGCGAAAAGTGGTTTTTCAACACTAACACAAGTGCGAAAAGTGGTTTTTCAACACTAACACAAGTGCGAAAAGTGGTTTTTCAACACTATCACAAGTGCAAAAAGTGTTTTTTCCACACTATTACAAGTGCAAAAGTGGTTTCCTGCACCAACACAAGTGCGAAAAGTGGTTTTTCAACACTAACACAAGTGCGAAAAGTGGTTTTTCAACACTAACACAAGTGGGAAAAGTGGTTTTTCAACACTATCACATGTGCAAAAAGTGTTTTTTCTCCAC
This sequence comes from Myxine glutinosa, assembly GCF_964187855.1. Classification (NCBI taxonomy): domain Eukaryota; kingdom Metazoa; phylum Chordata; class Myxini; order Myxiniformes; family Myxinidae; genus Myxine; species Myxine glutinosa. The sequence continues at coordinate 17,210 of NW_027616446.1, read as the reverse complement.
TAATACAAGTGCAAAAGTGGTTCCCTGCACCAACACAAGTGCGAAAAGTGGTTTTTCAACACTAACACAAGTGCGAAAAGTGTTTTTTCAACACGAACACAAGTGCGAAAAGTGGTTTTTCAACACTAATACAAGTGTGAAAAGTGTTTTTTCCACACTAATACAAGTGCAGAAGTGGTTTCCTGCACCAACACAAGTGCGAAAAGTGGTTTTTCAACACTAACACAAGTGCGAAAAGTGGTTTTTCAACACTAACACAAGTGGGAAAAGTGGTTTTTCAACACTAACACAAGTGCGAAAAGTGTTTTTTCTCCACTAATACAAGTGCAAAAGTGGTTACCTGCACCAACACAAGTGCGAAAAGTGGTTTTTCAACACTAACACAAGTGCGAAAAGTGGTTTTTCAACACTAACACAAGTGCGAAAAGTGGTTTTTCAACACTAACACAAGTGCGAAAAGTGTTTTGTCCACACTAATACAAGTGCAAAAGTGGTTTCCTGCCCCACCACAGGTGCGAAAAGTGGTTTTTCAACACTAACACAAGTGCGAAAAGTGGTTTTTCAACACTAACACAAGTGCGAAAAGTGGTTTTTCAACACTATCACAAGTGCAAAAAGTGTTTTTTCCACACTATTACAAGTGCAAAAGTGGTTTCCTGCACCAACACAAGTGCGAAAAGTGGTTTTTCAACACTAACACAAGTGCGAAAAGTGGTTTTTCAACACTAACACAAGTGGGAAAAGTGGTTTTTCAACACTATCACATGTGCAAAAAGTGTTTTTTCTCCACTAATACAAGTGCAAAAGTGGTTACCTGCACCAACACAAGTGCGAAAAGTGGTTTTTCAACACTAACACAAGTGCGAAAAGTGTTTTTTCAACACGAACACAAGTGCGAAAAGTGGTTTTTCAACACTAATACAAGTGTGAAAAGTGTTTTTTCCACACTAATACAAGTGCAGAAGTGGTTTCCTGCACCAACACAAGTGCGAAAAGTGGTTTTTCAACACTAACACAAGTGCGAAAAGTGGTTTTTCAACACTAACACAAGTGGGAAAAGTGGTTTTTCAACACTAACACAAGTGCGAAAAGTGTTTTTTCTCCACTAATACAAGTGCAAAAGTGGTTACCTGCACCAACACAAGTGCGAAAAGTGGTTTTTCAACACTAACACAAGTGCGAAAAGTGGTTTTTCAACACTAACACAAGTGCGAAAAGTGTTTTTTCCACACTAATACAAGTGCAGAAGTGGTTTCCTGCACCAACACAAGTGCGAAAAGTGGTTTTTCAACACTAACACAAGTGCGAAAAGTGGTTTTTCAACACTAACACAAGTGGGAAAAGTGGTTTTTCAACACTAACACAAGTGCGAAAAGTGTTTTTTCTCCACTAATACAAGTGCAAAAGTGGTTACCTGCACCAACACAAGTGCGAAAAGTGGTTTTTCAACACTAACACAAGTGCGCAAAGTGGTTTTTCAACACTAACACAAGTGCGAAAAGTGGTTTTTCAACACTAACACAAGTGCGAAAAGTGGTTTTTCAACACTATCACAAGTGCAGAAAGTGTTTTTTCCACACTATTACAAGTGCAAAAGTGGTTTCCTGCACCAACACAAGTGCGAAAAGTGGTTTTTCAACACTAACACAAGTGCGAAAAGTGGTTTTTCAACACTAACACAAGTGCGAAAAGTGGTTTTTCAACACTAACACAAGTGTGAAAAGTGGTTTTTCAACACTATCACATGTGCAAAAAGTGTTTTTTCTCCACTAATACAAGTGCAAAAGTGGTTACCTGCACCAACACAAGTGCGAAAAGTGGTTTTTCAACACTAACACAAGTGCAAAAAGTGTTTTTTCAACACTAACACAAGTGCGAAAAGTGGTTTTTCAACACTAATACAAGTGTGAAAAGTGTTTTTTCCACACTAATACAAGTGCAAAAGTGGTTTCCTGCACCAACACAAGTGCGAAAAGTGGTTTTTCAACACTAACACAAGTGCGAAAAGTGGTTTTTCAACACTAACACAAGTGGGAAAAGTGGTTTTTCAACACTAACACAAGTGCGAAAAGTGTTTTTTCCACACTGATACAAGTGCAAAAGTGGTTTCCTGCACCAACACAAGTGCGAAAAGTGGTTTTTCAACACTAACACAAGTGCGAAAAGTGGTTTTTCAACACTAACACAAGTGCGAAAAGTGTTTTTTCCACACCAATACAAGTGCAAAAGTGGTTTCCTGCACCAACACAAGTGCGAAAAGTGGTTTTTCAACACTAACACAAGTGCAAAAAGTGGTTTCCTGCACCAACACAAGTGCGAAAAGTGGTTTTTCAACACTAACACAAGTGCAAAAAGTGGTTTTTCAACACTAACACAAGTGCGAAAAGTGGTTTTTCAACACTAACACAAGTGCGAAAAGTGTTTTTTCCACACTATTACAAGTGCAAAAGTGGTTTCCTGCACCAACAGAAGTGCGAAAAGTGGTTTTTCAACACTAACACAAGTGCGAAAAGTGGTTTTTCAACACTAACACAAGTGCGAAAAGTGGTTTTTCAACACTATCACATGTGCAAAAAGTGTTTTTTCTCCACTAATACAAGTGCAAAAGTGGTTACCTGCACCAACACAAGTGCGAAAAGTGGTTTTTCAACACTAACACAAGTGCGAAAAGTGGTTTTTCAACACTAACACAAGTGTGAAAAGTGGTTTTTCAACACTAATACAAGTGTGAAAAGTGTTTTTTCCACACTAATACAAGTGCAAAAGTGGTTTCCTGCACCAACACAAGTGCGAAAAGTGGTTTTTCAACACTAACACAAGTGCGAAAAGTGGTTTTTCAACACTAACACAAGTGCGAAAAGTGGTTTTTCAACACTAACACAAGTGCGAAAAGTGTTTTTCCACACTAATACAAGTGCAAAAGTGGTTTCCTGCACCAACACAAGTGCGAAAAGTGGTTTTTCAACACTAACACAAGTGCGAAAAGTGGTTTTTCAACACTAACACAAGTGCGAAAAGTGGTTTTTCAACACTAACACAAGTGCGAAAAGTGTTTTGTCCACACTAATACAAGTGCAAAAGTGGTTTCCTGCACCACCACAGGTGCGAAAAGTGGTTTTTCAACACTAACACAAGTGCGAAAAGTGGTTTTTCAACACTAACACAAGTGCGAAAAGTGGTTTTTCAACACTATCACAAGTGCAAAAAGTGTTTTTTCCACACTATTACAAGTGCAAAAGTGGTTTCCTGCACCAACACAAGTGCGAAAAGTGGTTTTTCAACACTAACACAAGTGCGAAAAGTGGTTTTTCAACACTAACACAAGTGGGAAAAGTGGTTTTTCAACACTATCACATGTGCAAAAAGTGTTTTTTCTCCACTAATACAAGTGCAAAAGTGGTTACCTGCACCAACACAAGTGCGAAAAGTGGTTTTTCAACACTAACACAAGTGCGAAAAGTGTTTTTTCAACACGAACACAAGTGCGAAAAGTGGTTTTTCAACACTAATACAAGTGTGAAAAGTGTTTTTTCCACACTAATACAAGTGCAGAAGTGGTTTCCTGCACCAACACAAGTGCGAAAAGTGGTTTTTCAACACTAACACAAGTGCGAAAAGTGGTTTTTCAACACTAACACAAGTGGGAAAAGTGGTTTTTCAACACTAACACAAGTGCGAAAAGTGTTTTTTCTCCACTAATACAAGTGCAAAAGTGGTTACCTGCACCAACACAAGTGCGAAAAGTGGTTTTTCAACACTAACACAAGTGCGAAAAGTGGTTTTTCAACACTAACACAAGTGCGAAAAGTGGTTTTTCAACACTAACACAAGTGCGAAAAGTGTTTTGTCCACACTAATACAAGTGCAAAAGTGGTTTCCTGCCCCACCACAGGTGCGAAAAGTGGTTTTTCAACACTAACACAAGTGCGAAAAGTGGTTTTTCAACACTAACACAAGTGCGAAAAGTGGTTTTTCAACACTATCACAAGTGCAAAAAGTGTTTTTTCCACACTATTACAAGTGCAAAAGTGGTTTCCTGCACCAACACAAGTGCGAAAAGTGGTTTTTCAACACTAACACAAGTGCGAAAAGTGGTTTTTCAACACTAACACAAGTGGGAAAAGTGGTTTTTCAACACTATCACATGTGCAAAAAGTGTTTTTTCTCCACTAATACAAGTGCAAAAGTGGTTACCTGCACCAACACAAGTGCGAAAAGTGGTTTTTCAACACTAACACAAGTGCGAAAAGTGTTTTTTCAACACGAACACAAGTGCGAAAAGTGGTTTTTCAACACTAATACAAGTGTGAAAAGTGTTTTTTCCACACTAATACAAGTGCAGAAGTGGTTTCCTGCACCAACACAAGTGCGAAAAGTGGTTTTTCAACACTAACACAAGTGCGAAAAGTGGTTTTTCAACACTAACACAAGTGGGAAAAGTGGTTTTTCAACACTAACACAAGTGCGAAAAGTGTTTTTTCTCCACTAATACAAGTGCAAAAGTGGTTACCTGCACCAACACAAGTGCGAAAAGTGGTTTTTCAACACTAACACAAGTGCGAAAAGTGGTTTTTCAACACTAACACAAGTGCGAAAAGTGTTTTTTCCACACTAATACAAGTGCAGAAGTGGTTTCCTGCACCAACACAAGTGCGAAAAGTGGTTTTTCAACACTAACACAAGTGCGAAAAGTGGTTTTTCAACACTAACACAAGTGGGAAAAGTGGTTTTTCAACACTAACACAAGTGCGAAAAGTGTTTTTTCTCCACTAATACAAGTGCAAAAGTGGTTACCTGCACCAACACAAGTGCGAAAAGTGGTTTTTCAACACTAACACAAGTGCGAAAAGTGGTTTTTCAACACTAACACAAGTGCGAAAAGTGGTTTTTCAACACTAACACAAGTGCGAAAAGTGGTTTTTCAACACTATCACAAGTGCAGAAAGTGTTTTTTCCACACTATTACAAGTGCAAAAGTGGTTTCCTGCACCAACACAAGTGCGAAAAGTGGTTTTTCAACACTAACACAAGTGCGAAAAGTGGTTTTTCAACACTAACACAAGTGCGAAAAGTGGTTTTTCAACACTAACACAAGTGTGAAAAGTGGTTTTTCAACACTATCACATGTGCAAAAAGTGTTTTTTCTCCACTAATACAAGTGCAAAAGTGGTTACCTGCACCAACACAAGTGCGAAAAGTGGTTTTTCAACACTAACACAAGTGCAAAAAGTGTTTTTTCAACACTAACACAAGTGCGAAAAGTGGTTTTTCAACACTAATACAAGTGTGAAAAGTGTTTTTTCCACACTAATACAAGTGCAAAAGTGGTTTCCTGCACCAACACAAGTGCGAAAAGTGGTTTTTCAACACTAACACAAGTGCGAAAAGTGGTTTTTCAACACTAACACAAGTGGGAAAAGTGGTTTTTCAACACTAACACAAGTGCGAAAAGTGTTTTTTCCACACTAATACAAGTGCAAAAGTGGTTTCCTGCACCAACACAAGTGCGAAAAGTGGTTTTTCAACACTAACACAAGTGCGAAAAGTGGTTTTTCAACACTAACACAAGTGCGAAAAGTGTTTTTTCCACATCAATACAAGTGCAAAAGTGGTTTCCTGCACCAACACAAGTGCGAAAAGTGGTTTTTCAACACTAACACAAGTGCAAAAAGTGGTTTTTCAACACTAACACAAGTGCGAAAAGTGGTTTTTCAACACTAACACAAGTGCGAAAAGTGTTTTTTCCACACTAATACAAGTGCAAAAGTGGTTTCCTGCACCAACAGAAGTGCGAAAAGTGGTTTTTCAACACTAACACAAGTGCGAAAAGTGGTTTTTCAACACTAACATAAGTGCGAAAAGTGTTTTTCCACACTAATACAAGTGCAAAAGTGGTTTCCTGCACCAACACAAGTGCGAAAAGTGGTTTTTCAACACTAACACAAGTGCGAAAAGTGGTTTTTCAACACTAACACAAGTGCGAAAAGTGGTTTTTCAACACTAACACAAGTGCGAAAAGTGTTTTGTCCACATTAATACAAGTGCAAAAGTGGTTTCCTGCACCACCACAGGTGCGAAAAGTGGTTTTTCAACACTAACACGAGTGCGAAAAGTGGTTTTTCAACACTAACACAAGTGCGAAAAGTGGTTTTTCAACACTATCACAAGTGCAGAAAGTGTTTTTTCCACACTATTACAAGTGCAAAAGTGGTTTCCTGCACCAACACAAGTGCGAAAAGTGGTTTTTCAACACTAACACAAGTGCGAAAAGTGGTTTTTCAACACTAACACAAGTGCGAAAAGTGGTTTTTCAACACTAACACAAGTGTGAAAAGTGGTTTTTCAACACTATCACATGTGCAAAAAGTGTTTTTTCTCCACTAATACAAGTGCAAAAGTGGTTACCTGCACCAACACAAGTGCGAAAAGTGGTTTTTCAACACTAACACAAGTGCGAAAAGTGTTTTTTCAACACTAACACAAGTGCGAAAAGTGGTTTTTCAACACTAATACAAGTGTGAAAAGTGTTTTTTCCACACTAATACAAGTGCAAAAGTGGTTTCCTGCACCAACACAAGTGCGAAAAGTGGTTTTTCAACACTAACACAAGTGCGAAAAGTGGTTTTTCAACACTAACACAAGTGGGAAAAGTGGTTTTTCAACACTAACACAAGTGCGAAAAGTGTTTTTTCCACACTAATACAAGTGCAAAAGTGGTTTCCTGCACCAACACAAGTGCGAAAAGTGGTTTTTCAACACTAACACAAGTGCGAAAAGTGGTTTTTCAACACTAACACAAGTGCGAAAAGTGTTTTTTCCACAGCAATACAAGTGCAAAAGTGGTTTCCTGCACCAACACAAGTGCGAAAAGTGGTTTTTCAACACTAACACAAGTGCAAAAAGTGGTTTTTCAACACTAACACAAGTGCGAAAAGTGGTTTTTCAACAGTAACACAAGTGCGAAAAGTGTTTTTTCCACACTAATACAAGTGCAAAAGTGGTTTCCTGCACCAACAGAAGTGCGAAAAGTGGTTTTTCAACACCAACACAAGTGCAAAACATGGTTTTTCAACACTAACACAAGTGCGAAAAGTGGTTTTTCAACACTAACACAAGTGCGAAAAGTGGTTTTTCAACACTAACACAAGTGCGAAAAGTGTTTTTTCCACACTAATACAAGTGCAAAAGTGGTTTCCTGCACCAACAAAAGTGCGAAAAGTGGTTTTTCCACACTAATACAAGTGCAAAAGTGGTTTCCTGCACCAACACAAGTGCAAAAAGTGGTTTTTCAACACGAACACAAGTGCGAAAAGTGGTTTTTCAACACTAACACAAGTGCGAAAAGTGGTTTTTCTACACTAACACAAGTGCGAAAAGTGGTTTTTCAACACTAACACAAGTGCGAAAAGTGGTTTTTCCACACTAATACAAGTGCAAAAGTGGTTTCCTGCACCAACAAAAGTGCGAAAAGTGGTTTTTCAACACTAACACAAGTGCGAAAAGTGGTTTTTCAACACTAACACAAGTGCGAAAAGTGTTTTTTCCACACTAATACAAGTGCAAAAGTGGTTTCCTGCACCAACACAAGTGCGAAAAGTGGTTTTTCAACACTAACACAAGTGCGAAAAGTGGTTTTTCAACACTAACACAAGTGCGAAAAGTGGTTTTTCAACACTAACACAAGTGCGAAAAGTGTTTTTCCACACTAATACAAGTGCAAAAGTGGTTTCCTGCACCAACACAAGTGCGAAAAGTGGTTTTTCAACACTAACACAAGTGCGAAAAGTGGTTTTTCAACACTAACACAAGTGCGAAAAGTGGTTTTTCAACACTAACACAAGTGCGAAAAGTGTTTTGTCCACATTAATACAAGTGCAAAAGTGGTTTCCTGCACCACCACAGGTGCGAAAAGTGGTTTTTCAACACTAACACGAGTGCGAAAAGTGGTTTTTCAACACTATCACATGTGCAAAAAGTGTTTTTTCTCCACTAATACAAGTGCAAAAGTGGTTACCTGCACCAACACAAGTGCGAAAAGTGGTTTTTCAACACTAACACAAGTGCGAAAAGTGGTTTTTCAACACTAACACAAGTGCGAAAAGTGGTTTTTCAACACTAATACAAGTGCGAAAAGTGGTTTTTCAACACTAACACAAGTGGGAAAAGTGGTTTTTCAACACTAACACAAGTGCGAAAAGTGGTTTTTCAACACTAACACAAGTGCGAAAAGTGGTTTTTCAACACTAACACAAGTGGGAAAAGTGGTTTTTCAACACTAACACAAGTGCGAAAAGTGTTTTTTCTCCACTAATACAAGTGCAAAAGTGGTTACCTGCACCAACACAAGTGCGAAAAGTGGTTTTTCAACACTAACACAAGTGCGAAAAGTGGTTTTTCAACACTAACACAAGTGCGAAAAGTGGTTTTTCAACACTAACACAAGTGCGAAAAGTGTTTTTTCCACACTAATACAAGTGCAGAAGTGGTTTCCTGCACCAACACAAGTGCGAAAAGTGGTTTTTCAACACTAACACAAGTGCGAAAAGTGGTTTTTCAACACTAACACAAGTGGGAAAAGTGGTTTTTCAACACTAACACAAGTGCGAAAAGTGTTTTTTCTCCACTAATACAAGTGCAAAAGTGGTTACCTGCACCAACACAAGTGCGAAAAGTGGTTTTTCAACACTAACACAAGTGCGAAAAGTGGTTTTTCAACACTAACACAAGTGCGAAAAGTGGTTTTTCAACACTAACACAAGTGCGAAAAGTGGTTTTTCAACACTATCACAAGTGCAGAAAGTGTTTTTTCCACACTATTACAAGTGCAAAAGTGGTTTCCTGCACCAACACAAGTGCGAAAAGTGGTTTTTCAACACTAACACAAGTGCGAAAAGTGGTTTTTCAACACTAACACAAGTGCGAAAAGTGGTTTTTCAACACTAACACAAGTGTGAAAAGTGGTTTTTCAACACTATCACATGTGCAAAAAGTGTTTTTTCTCCACTAATACAAGTGCAAAAGTGGTTACCTGCACCAACACAAGTGCGAAAAGTGGTTTTTCAACACTAACACAAGTGCAAAAAGTGTTTTTTCAACACTAACACAAGTGCGAAAAGTGGTTTTTCAACACTAATACAAGTGTGAAAAGTGTTTTTTCCACACTAATACAAGTGCAAAAGTGGTTTCCTGCACCAACACAAGTGCGAAAAGTGGTTTTTCAACACTAACACAAGTGCGAAAAGTGGTTTTTCAACACTAACACAAGTGGGAAAAGTGGTTTTTCAACACTAACACAAGTGCGAAAAGTGTTTTTTCCACACTAATACAAGTGCAAAAGTGGTTTCCTGCACCAACACAAGTGCGAAAAGTGGTTTTTCAACACTAACACAAGTGCGAAAAGTGGTTTTTCAACACTAACACAAGTGCGAAAAGTGTTTTTTCCACACCAATACAAGTGCAAAAGTGGTTTCCTGCACCAACACAAGTGCGAAAAGTGGTTTTTCAACACTAACACAAGTGCGAAAAGTGGTTTCCTGCACCAACACAAGTGCGAAAAGTGGTTTTTCAACACTAACGCAAGTGCAAAAAGTGGTTTTTCAACACTAACACAAGTGCGAAAAGTGGTTTTTCAACACTAACACAAGTGCGAAAAGTGTTTTTTCCACACTATTACAAGTGCAAAAGTGGTTTCCTGCACCAACAGAAGTGCGAAAAGTGGTTTTTCAACACTAACACAAGTGCGAAAAGTGGTTTTTCAACACTAACACAAGTGCGAAAAGTGGTTTTTCAACACAATCACATGTGCAAAAAGTGTTTTTTCTCCACTAATACAAGTGCAAAAGTGGTTACCTGCACCAACACAAGTGCGAAAAGTGGTTTTTCAACACTAACACAAGTGCGAAAAGTGGTTTTTCAACACTAACACAAGTGTGAAAAGTGGTTTTTCAACACTAATACAAGTGTGAAAAGTGTTTTTTCCACACTAATACAAGTGCAAAAGTGGTTTCCTGCACCAACACAAGTGCGAAAAGTGGTTTTTCAACACTAACACAAGTGCGAAAAGTGGTTTTTCAACACTAACACAAGTGCGAAAAGTGGTTTTTCAACACTAACACAAGTGCGAAAAGTGTTTTTCCACACTAATACAAGTGCAAAAGTGGTTTCCTGCATCAACACAAGTGCGAAAAGTGGTTTTTCAACACTAACACAAGTGCGAAAAGTGGTTTTTCAACACTAACACAAGTGCGAAAAGTGGTTTTTCAACACTAACACAAGTGCGAAAAGTGTTTTGTCCACACTAATACAAGTGCAAAAGTGGTTTCCTGCACCACCACAGGTGCGAAAAGTGGTTTTTCAACACTAACACAAGTGCGAAAAGTGGTTTTTCAACACTAACACAAGTGCGAAAAGTGGTTTTTCAACACTATCACAAGTGCAAAAAGTGTTTTTTCCACACTATTACAAGTGCAAAAGTGGTTTCCTGCACCAACACAAGTGCGAAAAGTGGTTTTTCAACACTAACACAAGTGCGAAAAGTGGTTTTTCAACACTAACACAAGTGGGAAAAGTGGTTTTTCAACACTATCACATGTGCAAAAAGTGTTTTTTCTCCACTAATACAAGTGCAAAAGTGGTTACCTGCACCAACACAAGTGCGAAAAGTGGTTTTTCAACACTAACACAAGTGCGAAAAGTGTTTTTTCAACACGAACACAAGTGCGAAAAGTGGTTTTTCAACACTAATACAAGTGTGAAAAGTGTTTTTTCCACACTAATACAAGTGCAGAAGTGGTTTCCTGCACCAACACAAGTGCGAAAAGTGGTTTTTCAACACTAACACAAGTGCGAAAAGTGGTTTTTCAACACTAACACAAGTGGGAAAAGTGGTTTTTCAACACTAACACAAGTGCGAAAAGTGTTTTTTCTCCACTAATACAAGTGCAAAAGTGGTTACCTGCACCAACACAAGTGCGAAAAGTGGGTTTTTCAACACTAACACAAGTGCGAAAAGTGGTTTTTCAACACTAACACAAGTGCGAAAAGTGGTTTTTCAACACTAATACAAGTGTGAAAAGTGTTTTTTCCACACTAATACAAGTGCAAAAGTGGTTTCCTGCACCAACACAAGTGCGAAAAGTGGTTTTTCAACACTAACACAAGTGCGAAAAGTGGTTTTTCAACACTAACACAAGTGGGAAAAGTGGTTTTTCAACACTAACACAAGTGCGAAAAGTGTTTTTTCCACACTAATACAAGTGCAAAAGTGGTTTCCTGCACCAACACAAGTGCGAAAAGTGGTTTTTCAACACTAACACAAGTGCGAAAAGTGGTTTTTCAACACTAACACAAGTGCGAAAAGTGTTTTTTCCACATCAATACAAGTGCAAAAGTGGTTTCCTGCACCAACACAAGTGCGAAAAGTGGTTTTTCAACACTAACACAAGTGCAAAAAGTGGTTTTTCAACACTAACACAAGTGCGAAAAGTGGTTTTTCAACACTAACACAAGTGCGAAAAGTGTTTTTTCCACACTAATACAAGTGCAAAAGTGGTTTCCTGCACCAACAGAAGTGCGAAAAGTGGTTTTTCAACACTAACACAAGTGCGAAAAGTGGTTTTTCAACACTAACATAAGTGCGAAAAGTGTTTTTCCACACTAATACAAGTGCAAAAGTGGTTTCCTGCACCAACACAAGTGCGAAAAGTGGTTTTTCAACACTAACACAAGTGCGAAAAGTGGTTTTTCAACACTAACACAAGTGCGAAAAGTGGTTTTTCAACACTAACACAAGTGCGAAAAGTGTTTTGTCCACATTAATACAAGTGCAAAAGTGGTTTCCTGCACCACCACAGGTGCGAAAAGTGGTTTTTCAACACTAACACGAGTGCGAAAAGTGGTTTTTCAACACTAACACAAGTGCGAAAAGTGGTTTTTCAACACTATCACAAGTGCAGAAAGTGTTTTTTCCACACTATTACAAGTGCAAAAGTGGTTTCCTGCACCAACACAAGTGCGAAAAGTGGTTTTTCAACACTAACACAAGTGCGAAAAGTGGTTTTTCAACACTAACACAAGTGCGAAAAGTGGTTTTTCAACACTAACACAAGTGTGAAAAGTGGTTTTTCAACACTATCACATGTGCAAAAAGTGTTTTTTCTCCACTAATACAAGTGCAAAAGTGGTTACCTGCACCAACACAAGTGCGAAAAGTGGTTTTTCAACACTAACACAAGTGCGAAAAGTGTTTTTTCAACACTAACACAAGTGCGAAAAGTGGTTTTTCAACACTAATACAAGTGTGAAAAGTGTTTTTTCCACACTAATACAAGTGCAAAAGTGGTTTCCTGCACCAACACAAGTGCGAAAAGTGGTTTTTCAACACTAACACAAGTGCGAAAAGTGGTTTTTCAACACTAACACAAGTGGGAAAAGTGGTTTTTCAACACTAACACAAGTGCGAAAAGTGTTTTTTCCACACTAATACAAGTGCAAAAGTGGTTTCCTGCACCAACACAAGTGCGAAAAGTGGTTTTTCAACACTAACACAAGTGCGAAAAGTGGTTTTTCAACACTAACACAAGTGCGAAAAGTGTTTTTTCCACAGCAATACAAGTGCAAAAGTGGTTTCCTGCACCAACACAAGTGCGAAAAGTGGTTTTTCAACACTAACACAAGTGCAAAAAGTGGTTTTTCAACACTAACACAAGTGCGAAAAGTGGTTTTTCAACAGTAACACAAGTGCGAAAAGTGTTTTTTCCACACTAATACAAGTGCAAAAGTGGTTTCCTGCACCAACAGAAGTGCGAAAAGTGGTTTTTCAACACCAACACAAGTGCAAAACATGGTTTTTCAACACTAACACAAGTGCGAAAAGTGGTTTTTCAACACTAACACAAGTGCGAAAAGTGGTTTTTCAACACTAACACAAGTGCGAAAAGTGTTTTTTCCACACTAATACAAGTGCAAAAGTGGTTTCCTGCACCAACAAAAGTGCGAAAAGTGGTTTTTCCACACTAATACAAGTGCAAAAGTGGTTTCCTGCACCAACACAAGTGCAAAAAGTGGTTTTTCAACACGAACACAAGTGCGAAAAGTGGTTTTTCAACACTAACACAAGTGCGAAAAGTGGTTTTTCTACACTAACACAAGTGCGAAAAGTGGTTTTTCAACACTAACACAAGTGCGAAAAGTGGTTTTTCCACACTAATACAAGTGCAAAAGTGGTTTCCTGCACCAACAAAAGTGCGAAAAGTGGTTTTTCAACACTAACACAAGTGCGAAAAGTGGTTTTTCAACACTAACACAAGTGCGAAAAGTGTTTTTTCCACACTAATACAAGTGCAAAAGTGGTTTCCTGCACCAACACAAGTGCGAAAAGTGGTTTTTCAACACTAACACAAGTGCGAAAAGTGGTTTTTCAACACTAACACAAGTGCGAAAAGTGGTTTTTCAACACTAACACAAGTGCGAAAAGTGTTTTTCCACACTAATACAAGTGCAAAAGTGGTTTCCTGCACCAACACAAGTGCGAAAAGTGGTTTTTCAACACTAACACAAGTGCGAAAAGTGGTTTTTCAACACTAACACAAGTGCGAAAAGTGGTTTTTCAACACTAACACAAGTGCGAAAAGTGTTTTGTCCACATTAATACAAGTGCAAAAGTGGTTTCCTGCACCACCACAGGTGCGAAAAGTGGTTTTTCAACACTAACACGAGTGCGAAAAGTGGTTTTTCAACACTATCACATGTGCAAAAAGTGTTTTTTCTCCACTAATACAAGTGCAAAAGTGGTTACCTGCACCAACACAAGTGCGAAAAGTGGTTTTTCAACACTAACACAAGTGCGAAAAGTGGTTTTTCAACACTAACACAAGTGCGAAAAGTGGTTTTTCAACACTAATACAAGTGCGAAAAGTGGTTTTTCAACACTAACACAAGTGGGAAAAGTGGTTTTTCAACACTAACACAAGTGCGAAAAGTGGTTTTTCAACACTAACACAAGTGCGAAAAGTGGTTTTTCAACACTAACACAAGTGGGAAAAGTGGTTTTTCAACACTAACACAAGTGCGAAAAGTGTTTTTTCTCCACTAATACAAGTGCAAAAGTGGTTACCTGCACCAACACAAGTGCGAAAAGTGGTTTTTCAACACTAACACAAGTGCGAAAAGTGGTTTTTCAACACTAACACAAGTGCGAAAAGTGGTTTTTCAACACTAACACAAGTGCGAAAAGTGTTTTTTCCACACTAATACAAGTGCAGAAGTGGTTTCCTGCACCAACACAAGTGCGAAAAGTGGTTTTTCAACACTAACACAAGTGCGAAAAGTGGTTTTTCAACACTAACACAAGTGGGAAAAGTGGTTTTTCAACACTAACACAAGTGCGAAAAGTGTTTTTTCTCCACTAATACAAGTGCAAAAGTGGTTACCTGCACCAACACAAGTGCGAAAAGTGGTTTTTCAACACTAACACAAGTGCGAAAAGTGGTTTTTCAACACTAACACAAGTGCGAAAAGTGGTTTTTCAACACTAACACAAGTGCGAAAAGTGGTTTTTCAACACTATCACAAGTGCAGAAAGTGTTTTTTCCACACTATTACAAGTGCAAAAGTGGTTTCCTGCACCAACACAAGTGCGAAAAGTGGTTTTTCAACACTAACACAAGTGCGAAAAGTGGTTTTTCAACACTAACACAAGTGCGAAAAGTGGTTTTTCAACACTAACACAAGTGTGAAAAGTGGTTTTTCAACACTATCACATGTGCAAAAAGTGTTTTTTCTCCACTAATACAAGTGCAAAAGTGGTTACCTGCACCAACACAAGTGCGAAAAGTGGTTTTTCAACACTAACACAAGTGCAAAAAGTGTTTTTTCAACACTAACACAAGTGCGAAAAGTGGTTTTTCAACACTAATACAAGTGTGAAAAGTGTTTTTTCCACACTAATACAAGTGCAAAAGTGGTTTCCTGCACCAACACAAGTGCGAAAAGTGGTTTTTCAACACTAACACAAGTGCGAAAAGTGGTTTTTCAACACTAACACAAGTGGGAAAAGTGGTTTTTCAACACTAACACAAGTGCGAAAAGTGTTTTTTCCACACTAATACAAGTGCAAAAGTGGTTTCCTGCACCAACACAAGTGCGAAAAGTGGTTTTTCAACACTAACACAAGTGCGAAAAGTGGTTTTTCAACACTAACACAAGTGCGAAAAGTGTTTTTTCCACACCAATACAAGTGCAAAAGTGGTTTCCTGCACCAACACAAGTGCGAAAAGTGGTTTTTCAACACTAACACAAGTGCGAAAAGTGGTTTCCTGCACCAACACAAGTGCGAAAAGTGGTTTTTCAACACTAACGCAAGTGCAAAAAGTGGTTTTTCAACACTAACACAAGTGCGAAAAGTGGTTTTTCAACACTAACACAAGTGCGAAAAGTGTTTTTTCCACACTATTACAAGTGCAAAAGTGGTTTCCTGCACCAACAGAAGTGCGAAAAGTGGTTTTTCAACACTAACACAAGTGCGAAAAGTGGTTTTTCAACACTAACACAAGTGCGAAAAGTGGTTTTTCAACACTATCACATGTGCAAAAAGTGTTTTTTCTCCACTAATACAAGTGCAAAAGTGGTTACCTGCACCAACACAAGTGCGAAAAGTGGTTTTTCAACACTAACACAAGTGCGAAAAGTGGTTTTTCAACACTAACACAAGTGTGAAAAGTGGTTTTTCAACACTAATACAAGTGTGAAAAGTGTTTTTTCCACACTAATACAAGTGCAAAAGTGGTTTCCTGCACCAACACAAGTGCGAAAAGTGGTTTTTCAACACTAACACAAGTGCGAAAAGTGGTTTTTCAACACTAACACAAGTGCGAAAAGTGGTTTTTCAACACTAACACAAGTGCGAAAAGTGTTTTTCCACACTAATACAAGTGCAAAAGTGGTTTCCTGCATCAACACAAGTGCGAAAAGTGGTTTTTCAACACTAACACAAGTGCGAAAAGTGGTTTTTCAACACTAACACAAGTGCGAAAAGTGGTTTTTCAACACTAACACAAGTGCGAAAAGTGTTTTGTCCACACTAATACAAGTGCAAAAGTGGTTTCCTGCACCACCACAGGTGCGAAAAGTGGTTTTTCAACACTAACACAAGTGCGAAAAGTGGTTTTTCAACACTAACACAAGTGCGAAAAGTGGTTTTTCAACACTATCACAAGTGCAAAAAGTGTTTTTTCCACACTATTACAAGTGCAAAAGTGGTTTCCTGCACCAACACAAGTGCGAAAAGTGGTTTTTCAACACTAACACAAGTGCGAAAAGTGGTTTTTCAACACTAACACAAGTGGGAAAAGTGGTTTTTCAACACTATCACATGTGCAAAAAGTGTTTTTTCTCCACTAATACAAGTGCAAAAGTGGTTACCTGCACCAACACAAGTGCGAAAAGTGGTTTTTCAACACTAACACAAGTGCGAAAAGTGTTTTTTCAACACGAACACAAGTGCGAAAAGTGGTTTTTCAACACTAATACAAGTGTGAAAAGTGTTTTTTCCACACTAATACAAGTGCAGAAGTGGTTTCCTGCACCAACACAAGTGCGAAAAGTGGTTTTTCAACACTAACACAAGTGCGAAAAGTGGTTTTTCAACACTAACACAAGTGGGAAAAGTGGTTTTTCAACACTAACACAAGTGCGAAAAGTGTTTTTTCTCCACTAATACAAGTGCAAAAGTGGTTACCTGCACCAACACAAGTGCGAAAAGTGGGTTTTTCAACACTAACACAAGTGCGAAAAGTGGTTTTTCAACACTAACACAAGTGCGAAAAGTGGTTTTTCAACACTAACACAAGTGCGAAAAGTGTTTTGTCCACACTAATACAAGTGCAAAAGTGGTTTCCTGCCCCACCACAGGTGCGAAAAGTGGTTTTTCAACACTAACACAAGTGCGAAAAGTGGTTTTTCAACACTAACACAAGTGCGAAAAGTGGTTTTTCAACACTATCACAAGTGCAAAAAGTGTTTTTTCCACACTATTACAAGTGCAAAAGTGGTTTCCTGCACCAACACAAGTGCGAAAAGTGGTTTTTCAACACTAACACAAGTGCGAAAAGTGGTTTTTCAACACTAACACAAGTGGGAAAAGTGGTTTTTCAACACTATCACATGTGCAAAAAGTGTTTTTTCTCCACTAATACAAGTGCAAAAGTGGTTAC